>NC_041390.1:117087878-117093566 GCF_002162155.2 Triticum dicoccoides | reverse complement strand
CCACTGCATATGTATAGGACTTGGGTCTGTATTTATACCGTTGTATCTCTCTCTCCCCTCATATATTTGTACATCTTGGGAGACAAGTAGAGGCCAGTCCACCCTGTACCTATATATGTGCACGATGCACACGATCAATGATTATCGATTCGTGCAATCTCATTCTTCCTAACTAACATTTTGGCAAGCGGCAGCGCGGGACGACCTGGAGCCAGGGACGACACACAACGGCTTCGTTGGAGGAGTCAGAGGTTACGGGTTCAGGTGGTTAGGGGGGGAGGGGAGGGGGCTGCTGGTGGGTTGCCGATTAGATTGTGGCGGCGTTGTCTTGATGTAGGACGGGGACGGCTGCAGGCTGGCGCAGGCGAATGCTCTGGCATGTTGGGGCAACGAGGCGGTGCACGGTAGTGCCCGCTGGCCACCGAGGAAGGAGCGAGCGGCTGAGCGGGTGTTGGGAGGCGGTTCTAGGAAGAAGATGAACAATGTTCCTGAGTGAAAGGGTGGGGGAGGAAGTTGGCCAACGGGATTTGGACTGAGCAAAGTCGACGAAAAGCAACAAACAAAAAAGGCAACCGTTGAATAGGTGGTCTCTTTGAATTATGTCATTGAAATTTTAATTCAGATACAACCTCCACATTCAGTGACAAATGAGGCAGACTTTGTTGTAAATACTCTCTTTATCTGGAGATATTTGTCAAAGAAATGATTGTATCTAAACGTATTTTAGTTTTAAATATATTTATTTCTATCTATTTTTGTGACAAGTAATTTTGAAGGGAGCGTAGCTACGGTATTTTTAATCATATGCTCGCAGCATAGTCGAAAAAATTGACGCCTTGACGGACGGTGCGCTGACGGAAGGGCTTGCGCGAGGGGACGCAGCAGCACGTGACTCATCTCCAGTTAAGCATGATTGAAGGAAACCAATCAAAAGCCTTTAAAAATTCATAGGCGGACTACTAGACACAGACTCATATGCTCATCGCCCAGGCATCACGGATGACACTGTCCTCGAAGTAGCATCACGGATGACGCATATATATGTTGTCCATAGACACTATATAAACAGTTTATCCACCTCTGAAATATTCATCAAGAACAAGCACAAGCACAAGCAGCTAAAGCAATCTCGGTGGTTTCAAAACACACACACCCACACACATCGATCGAGGTAGTTAGAGATGGCCGGAGGAGATGACCTGAAGCTGCTCGGCGCATGGCCAAGCCCGTTTGTTACCAGGGTGAAGCTGGCGCTCGCCCTGAAGGGCCTGAGCTACGAGGACGTGGAGGAGAACCTGTACAACAAGAGCGAGCTTCTTCTCAAGTCCAACCCAGTGCACAAGAAGATACCCGTGCTCATCCACAACGGCGCCCCGGTCTGCGAGTCCATGATCATCGTGCAGTACATCGACGACGTGTTCGCCAGCACCGCCGTCGCTTCTGCCCGCGGACCCCTACGAGCGCGCCATTGCTTGAACTACTAGTCTCCGTTCCTTTACTTTTAGATATCCGACGAGCATCTTTGACCATTATTTTTCTTCGTGTTTCAGCTGGTAGCCCCATGGAGGCAGTGGTTGAGGGGCAAGACAGAGGAGGAGAAATCCGAGGGAAAGAAGCAGGCGTTCGCGGCGGTGGAGGTCCTGGAAGGGGCCCTGAGGGAGTGCTTCAAGGGAGGGGGCTTCTTTGGCGGGGACGGCGTCGGGCTCGTCGATGTTGCGCTGGGAGGCGTGCTGTCGTGGATGAAGGTGACCGAGGCGCTGTCCGGTGACAAGATCTTCGACGCTGCCAAGACTCCGCTCCTGGCCGCATGGGTGGAGCGCTTCATCGAGCTCGACGCGGCCAAGGCCGCCCTGCCGGACGTGGGCAGGCTGCTTGAGTTCGCCAAGGCACGAGAGGCTGCAGCGTCTAAGTGAGCCAGCACACATCCAGAATAATTTTAAAAAAATGTTATTTTCAAATGTTGTTTGTTCGGCTAGTTGATGTAATAATGTACTCCCTTCGTTTTTAAATATTTGTCATTCTAAAATTTTAAATGGTTACCACATACGGATGTATATAGACATATTTTAGAGTGTAGATACACTCATTTGCTCCGAATGTAGTCACTTGTTGAAACATCTAGAAAAACAAATATTTAAGAACAGAGGGAGTAGCAGTAACTGATGTCGTCCATTTATTCGGTGTTGATTTTGTCCTTGAGATTTGAATATTTTGATTTTGTGTGGAGTTAGCAAATTCGATAATGCGTGCTTGTATTAGTTGAGGTTCTCTTTCTGATTCAAGAGATGAGTTCAACGAATATCCAATTCGGCTCCTGAGCTCATCTACACTTCGCGAACAGTAAATAAAAAAAATACTAAAAAAATTCAAAACATATCAATTATTTTTGGTGAAAGATACTTGAGTGCGTGATGTCCATGCCAACTTTCAGCTCATTCGGACACCCGAATAGCTCTAAAAAACAAAATCAGGTCCGAAAAGTGTAAAACAATAAACTTTTTCATAGACTCCAAATTTATCTGGTAAGCTGAGAGCTCGTTAGATATTCAAATGTGCTGATTTTTTGCACGGACATCACAAACTGAAGAATCTTTCACCAAAAAGAAATTGGATTTTTTTTTACCTTTACTATTTTTGGTGAATTTACTGTTCACTCCCGGGCTCATCTGAGCTCGGGAGCCAAAACGCCCCATCCCGAGTTCAATTTTCTTTTAAACTGCCAGCAAAATGCTTATTAATTGAATTTGATGGTAGATTTGGTCTGAATTCATTGCAGTGATATTTGAGCTAGACTAGAAAAATAGCCAATACTAAAAGGGTAGTGCACATTTTGCTGCATTGCTTATGTTCATGGTTTACACATGTTTTATTTTTACGTCCGAGTTTGTTTGGCTATGGGCGAAACAACATAGTGTTTTTAATGTGGTGTTTGAGCGGGTTTTTTTGGCCGAGTGATTAGGGGCCATCTTCTAATGAATATACATGTATACAAGGGAGTTACATGTGCTTCTGGCCACGTGTTTATGTTGGTGCTAAACGTGTGTAGTAGGCGGTGATTCCTTCTTGGGAACCAGGCCCACACCACACAAGGCGCTTACTAAGGGGACCCACTCATCGAGAGATTGCCCATCATAGAGTTCAAGGCGATGAGCCATTCAGAACCGTGTGGCCAATCTCAATTGAAGACCTCAACTAAATGAGGGCGGCTCCAAAATTAAGGAGCTTAGTGAAGTTGGAGGTATGAATGAGAAGCTCCTTGAGAAATTGTCGAGCCGGTCAAAATCATGAACCAAAATCAAAATTGAACAACTCAATTGAATAGGAGAGCTCCAAGGGAGTATAGTGGGAAAGATCCTTGATAAATCATTGACCCAGTCAAAATTATGACCCAAAATCCAAACTTGGACACCTCAATTGTATGAGAGAGTTCCAAAATTAGGGAGCATAGTGAATTAAAAGATTCTAGGGCACCTTTGCTATGGAAATGCAGATATATTTGAGCTCGACCATCTGTTGATCAATCATGCATTCATGTTGTTGTACGTAGTTCATAAGATGTTTTAGAAGAGGTGTGCAAAACCCCTTAAATTCGCCTCAATCTGGCAAACATGATTTCTTGAAAGACTTCTCAGTTGAGGCAATTTGGCAAGGAGGAAGTTGATTTAGGTTAGATGAGATGGGAGAGGAAGGGCTATGTATACCATGTGACTTTTGGTGAAGCATCTCAACCTCCAAAGGAGGCCCACGTGATGTATATATTGATAGGTCGGGGCAGGGGCGGAGCCAGCCCAGCGGGCCGCCCCGGGACGCCTTTGTATACTATAGCAGACGTGTACAATATTCGCTACAGTATACAAAGCATTTGGGCCTCACGCCCCGGCCTGGGGTCTGTATCCGCCACTGGACCGGGGCATATCCCGTTGGGCGCATACAACCATCATGACTAGCATGCAAGAGAGAGTTACATGGGGGGGAGAGAGAGAGAGAGAGAGAGATATTACAGGAGATAAGGAGGTTTAAAAGAATATCCTGCTAACAACCTCTAACTAGTCCAAACTCTATGCGCTAACAATATCTTGTTTAAGAATATGCAGTCCCCCCACCCCGTCGCCCCCGCGCGGGCGAGCGAGGGCCCCCAACCCTAGCCGCTGGTCCCCCCTCCATTTCCTCCGTCACCACCGGTGATTGGCGCTGGGCAAAGCCCGTGCGTGTGACATTGGCGGCGGAGGTAACCCTCCCTCTCGCGGGTCACCGGGTGGCGCGGGACGCCCTGGCTCGTGGGGTTGTGGCCTCGATCTGGACCATGGCAGCACGGCTGCCGGCCGACGTCCCAGCGGTGGCTATGGCGGTAGGGCTGGCGCTGCTACTCCTGATCGGGGCAGAGGGCCTTGGATCCGGGGCGGCGGCCCATGAAGGAAATATGCCCTAGAGGCAATAATAAAGTTGTTATTTATATTTCCTTATATCATGATAAGTGTTTATTATTCATGCTAGAATTGTATTAACTGGAAACTTGATACATGTGTGGATACATAGACAAAACAGAGTGTCCCTAGTATGCTTCTACTTGACTAGCTCGTTGATAAAAAATGGTTAAGTTTCATGACCATAGACATGTGTTGTCATTTTGATGAATGGGATAACATCATTAGGAGAATGATGTGATGGACAAGACCCATCTGTTAGCTTAACATAATGATCGTTAAGTTTTATTGCTATTGCTTTCTTCATGACTTATACATATTCCATTGACTATGAGATTATGCAACCCCTGAATACCGGAGGAACACCTTGTGTGCTATCAAACGTCACAATGTAATTGGGTGATTATAAAGATGCTCTACAGGTGTCTCCGAAGGTGTTTGTTGGGTTGTCATAGATCGAGATTAGGATTTGTCACTTCGAGTATCGGAGAGGTATCTCTGGGCCCTCTCAGTAATGCACATCATGATAAGACTTGCAAGCAATGTGACTAATGAGTTAGTTACGGGATGATGCATTAGAAAACGAGTAAAGAGACTTGCCGGTAACGAGATTGAACTAGGTATGAGGATGCCGATGATCGAATCTCGGGCAAGTAACATACCGATGACAAAGGGAATGACGTATGTTGTCATTGCGGTTTGATCGATAAAGATCTTCGTAGAATATGCACTACAAAAAAAAGACACATCCGTGACATTTTGGGCCGAACGAGTTTTTTTTCTGTCATACATATGACACTTCTATGACGATAATTGTGACAAAACCCAGTATCATCATAGATGTGGTGGGCTCCTACTTCTATGACAAAAAATCATGACAGAAAATGGTCTTTTCATCCTGGGCGTGCCGGAGACGCAGCTGCATGACATTCTTTGGGCCTTCCATGATGGAAAAAACCGTGGTAGAAGCGAGGGGGAGGAAAATTTCGGGGAGTGCCCGGTTACGGTGGGAGGTCGGGGGCCGAGCGATGCGCGTTTCTCTCGTACACGTACGCGCATGTGTGCGAGGCGTTGGCTCTAACTGAACCCGAGCGAGGCGTTGGGCTCTAACTGAACCCGAGCGATTGCACTGCAGGCTACGCGTTACTGAACCCGAGCGATCGATCGATGGATGTTAACTGAACCCGATCGAGCGATTCCTTCGCTACTGCTGCTAACTGAAGCTGATCGATGCTGCCTCTGGGATGAACAATGAGCGCTGCGG
>NC_041390.1:117081485-117087686 GCF_002162155.2 Triticum dicoccoides | reverse complement strand
ATGAACAGGACCCCATGGTGTGGTGGAGGGCTGGATGAACAGTAGACGGTGGAGGGGTGCCCGTGGAGGGGTGGTTGAACAGGACCCCGTGGTGTGGAGGGCTGGATGAATAGTAGACGGTGGAGGGGTGGCCGTGGAGGAATGGGTGAACAGTAGCCGGTGGAGTAGTGCTCGGTGGAGGTTGGATGAACAGGAGCCCGTGGAAGCTGGAGGAGGTCGACGGTAGCCCGTGGAGGCTGGAGGAGGTCGACGGTGGAGATGAACAATATCTCGTGGAGGCCCGTTTTGCGGTACGCCACACCCCTCCCGATGAACAGGACCCCCTTTCAATCGTAGTGCTCCAACACAAGTCCGTTTCGTCCGTTTTGCGGTACGCCACACCCCTCCCGATCAATAGGACCCCTGTTTCGACCGTAGGAGGTCCGTTTCCTCCGTTTTGCGATCCGCCAGACCCTTCCCGATCAACAGGACCCCGTTCCGAACATAGGAGGTCTGTTTCCTCCGTTGTGCGATACGCCAGGCCTCGTTTCCATCGCCTGTTCTGTCCAAACCCTCCCAATGAACACGACCACGCATTCTGTTCCGACCCAGCCGGTTGGCTCCCACGCGTTCCGTTGCCTCCCCATGAATACGACGCATTCCATTGCCTCGCCATGAACACGACGACGACGATGTTTCTCCGTTCCGACCCAGCCATGTACACGAGCCCTGGCCGTACGTATGCACGAGTAGGCGTTCGAGACCCCGCCCGCATGTACACATACGTGACCGTAATTTCTTTCTTGCACCATGGCCGCTATACGTACGTGTACATGCTACGTGCGCGCCTGTACTACAACACGTATGCGCCTCTACTACGACACGTGCGCGCCTCTACATCCACCAGTATATATGTACGTACACGTTCGCGACCAGAATGAAAACGCTACGTACGCTTCGACCAGGTGGGTCCCGACTGTCAGGCACTTCCTTGCCTGCGAAGATGTAGCTGGTGGATCCCAGCAGTCAGGGGGCGAATCGTTTTTTTACCCAGACGCACTTCCTTGCATGCGAAGATGTAGCTGGTGGGTCCCAGCAGTCAGGGGCAAACGTTTTTTCGCGAAATACGGTGGCCCGTCCGGTGGGTCCCCGCTGTCAGGTGAAGGAATAATTATTTTGCACGTAATAAGGAGACACTTCCTTGCTGCGGTCGTGGACGCAGCTGTCAGCCTCTCCACGTACAGTCCACGTCCGATGGAAGCCATTCCTTGACCACGTTGACCATGTCGCGCCGAGAGCACCAGGGCGGTGGACGACGGCGAGGCCTAGGAAGGGGACGACGTGGAGCCGGGGAAGACGCGGCCGTGGATGCCCACGCGTAGAGGAGTACGAGGGTTCATTGGTTCGCTGCGGTGTGAGGCTGCCGTCGTCGCAGAATAACAGGGGGTGTGGGTGAGTAGAGGGATGGCCTGGCCAGCGTTGGGAGTAGTAGGGGGCGGTGAGGCCTCCGCCGCATCGTAGCCGGCCATGGGAGGCAGGAGCACAATGCACGACCGGCGCTGGTTTGGGCGGCTGGAGCAAGAAGACCAGAGGTTGAAGAAGCACTACAGCCGTTGTACGGACATCGTACGGTCACTGGAGCTAGAATCATGCATATTGATTAAGTTGACAAAGCCCTCCGTCCCCGTCAACTTAGTAGGACCACAAGTCAGCCTGCCACTATACTAGGTCCCAGCTAATAGGGGGAGTATTCATTTTTTTTGTGCGTAATAAGGAGGCACTTCCTTACGTGCGAAGTATTTCATTTTCATTTGGCTGACGAGGGTGCGTTGCAGCGACGAGTCCGTGGTTTGATTCCCCACATACGCATAATTTTGGTTTTTACTGTATTTCTTTCTCCATTGACAGGTAGGCCCGTGTAGATAGATAAAGAACACGAGCTGATGAGGCGCATGCGGACTGTTTGACTGGTCAACCAGGCAAATACGGAGCTATACGCTGAGCCAGTGACCGTATAATCACCATATCTCGTATACAATGATCAAAATGAGCTATCATGACGAGTTCGATGACCGCCAATGCATTTTACTCGGTAATAAATGACCAGGATTAAAGGGGAATCCAAATTTGCTTCGTCTTCTGTCCTTGAGCTCTTGACAAACCAATGCACTATACGATTGTCCGGCCACTCCACCCCAGAGCTCTCACCAAGCACCGTTCATGCCACCGCGCCGCACACTAACCGGTAAGGCAGCGATGGCATCCCGCCGCGCCGAGTTCCTCGCCGCCCACGACCGCACACAAAATGGTAGGGAAGCGATGGCACCCCGCCATGCCGAGTTCATCGCCGCTCGCGACCTCACAACTATGTGGGAGGAATTTGAAGATGCTAAGGCCGAATGGGCGGTAGAGCAAGAGGCGGCCAAAGCCGCACAGAGAGAGCAGAAAAGTCAGAAAGCACTCAAGAAAAGAGAGGCCCATCTCCACAAGAAATAAAAGGACGCACGCGCTGCTCCGGAGAGGTCGGCGGAGATCCAAGCACGGTGGGGTGTCGCCGACAAAGCCGGGAAGGAGAACGACGCGTCTGGCCAGCATGTGAGAAGTAGTAGTACTAGTAGTTAGTGTGTGTGTGTCTGTGTCTAAGTACGAGCATGTACCAATACTACTAGTTACTACTGTAGTTTTTAGAGCAAATTACCAGTACATTAGCCTAGACTAAATGGAAAAATTGCTATCCTAAGCATCAAATGGCATCTCTTTCTCTATAGGAATTGAGATGCATGTCATCTCACTTCCTATGATTTTCATATTCCTATCCTATGAACGAAAGGAGGCCTCTGTTGGAGTAACTACTGTAGCTTGCAGTACTGCCGGTACAGTAGTTTTCTTCAAGAAGTGGAATTCAACGAAGTCATGATGGTTCCTTCGTCAGAGCAACTTCAAAGTGGGAAGTGGGCCTGTGATTTGACGTCTCATTAGTCATTGTTACTGTGGCGCGACGACCTGGGTGACTCTCCCTTGGAGTTCTGCGTGCATGGCAAGTGGACCAGGATGGTCGACGTCCCACATGTTGGCGAACGGAAGTATTCTTTCCGATATCGAGGAGCAAGGAAACCGCGTGGTATAGTATCACTGCTAATTGGTTCGCAAAAAAATAGTATCAATGCCGATTTATAATTATTTTTTATTTCTGATGAATGCTAGCGTTTCAACTCTTATGATGAAGGGTGCCAAACACGACATGTGCTGGATGTCCCACACGTCAGCGGAAGGAGTAGGACATGAATAGCGTGGTAGAGCCCAGCGTAAAAAAACAGCGTGGTAGAGCATCTCCACTTCTTCCACTTCTGGGTCGGAGACCACACGTAGTAGTACTTAGTGGTATGAACGATACAAAGTGCGACCTGGAGAGAAAGACACGTCTAGTTGGAAGGTCTCGGGGCATACACGTAAACAAATATAAAAGTTAATATGTGCCTCCAACTAATATAGTAGTAGTAGAGTACTTAGGCACGTACTCCATAACATCACCGTGCATTGCATGTACAACGTTTAGTGGTAGTACGTAGTAAGAGACAAATGCCGCCCAAGAGTTCCCTTCTCGACCTACTCTTGGGTGTTTGGTAGAGTGTATGGAGGGTGCATGAGTCCACACTAGTTTAGCACAAATACACTAGAAGCATGCATGAAGAGGGGTGTTGAGTTGAGCATGCATGAAGAGGGAACAACTATGATGAGACGAGAACGCAACCAAACACACCCTATATGCCACGCATGTTCATACCATTTGTGTCTTTCTACTTCACTTACTGCTCTACATTACTCAGGTTCGTACGTCCACTCCTGGGTACATGTTCGTCTCGTAGTTCCAGTCCCACATGTTCTTCATATAGATGGAACGATCCTTGCATAACATGTGCACCTTGATGATAGATGTCTCGCGTGTTGGCAAAA
This sequence comes from Triticum dicoccoides, assembly GCF_002162155.2. NCBI lineage: Eukaryota > Viridiplantae > Streptophyta > Magnoliopsida > Poales > Poaceae > Triticum > Triticum dicoccoides. The sequence continues at coordinate 117,083,753 of NC_041390.1, read as the reverse complement.
GGATGAACAAAGCTCATGTAAAAAAATAGAGTGGAAGAACATAGATTCCGGACGACCGAGAAGGAGCAAGGAACCTCGTGGTGGAGCGTGTGCACTCATAATATTTAATATTATTCAGCGATATGAAATTAACCAATCATCTCCACAGTGGACTGGAAGAGTACGAAACACGGTAGCCTAGTGTAGTTACATCATACTAGTACATGACTAACCCATGCTATCACCATATTTCTTGGCTTCCGTGCGACACCTATCTCTAGTAATCCAGCAACCTGTATCGCTTCTCCCTCCTCGTCTCTATCAAAGTGCGGCGGGCTGGCGTTTCTGTCGTCTATTGAGGTTGGTTAACTATCACATGTTAGCGACATGCCAAGAGCATTCTAAAAAAAATTCCTTTCACGTTCCATTTTCAAAAAGAAAAAAAAATCCTTTCACGTACAAATTTGCATGTATGCTTTGAGCAACTTGCATGTCCTATACCGCTCCTGTTTGATACTCTAACTTTGCTAGAGGTTAGACTAACTCATGACTAACCCTGAACTAACTGCAGCCAAAGAGGTGTTTGGGTGACAGGGTTAGATTGATAATAAATGCACTTCATGGAGAGATAAAAGTGATTTTTCAGTGGTCCCAATGAGAACTATCTCCAGTTAGCACCTCTTGGGTGGGATAGTTTTTTTTGGTGGGTTCGGTGCAACTTGCTCCAATTTAAACCCTCATGCTTGGATACTTTTGGGCTATTTGAGCCCAAACTAGCTCAAACTAACTCTAACCCATGGATCCAAACAGGGTCTATGGCCAGTCTCGACGTGGAGCAGTTGCGTGCACCGGGAAGCGGCGCTCTCTCGGCCGTCGCACCACTTCAAAGCCGGCGCCAGTGAGAGGTTGCCTCCGCTCTGGCCGGGCATTAATGCGGCACTGACACTCCAGGGTGACGCTGACCGTTTCACGCGAGAAGCGCGCGTTGGCAAGGGAGTATAGGTTTTGAACTGTTTCAGGTGTAGTACTGGTAGTTTGCAAAACTACTCAATTATTGCACTCAGTTTCCTAAGAAATTGTGGTAAAAACGTTACTCCACAGCCCGCTTCCCTTCTCCTTCCTCTTCCACCGCCCGCGCACGTCCGCAGGAAGCGACCGGTCAAACCTTATATAGGAGTGCTAGCACAAAAAGATGCATGCATGGCCACTAAAATTTCCATATTAAAGCGCCACTCTGGCGGGAGTATGGCGTATGTTGTTACTTCGGCCGACCCATGGCTACCGGGCAACGGTGACCAGAGAAGAGGCGGCGGGAGGGGAATGAATGCAGCTACTGTTTGGGTTCGCCTTCCGGCTTAAAAAAATGCGCAACATCACGTGTACCCGCGGGTGCACAAATTGTAACATACGTGTCTTCTTAAGTGGGCGTCATGTAACTGGTGTGTGTGAGAGATATTCTGAGAGACAGAGTGCGTGTGTGCGACTCTACTCTTCGGACATGTACTCAACCTTTTGCATCGGGATATAAGTATAATGGTATTTACTTTAGCTAGTGATTTACATGGCCATGTTAACGTGGTTGTGTCAAAAAAATGTCACTTCCTGCTCGTGATTTGCGTTATATAATTACAAGGAAGATTCTCGTGCATTGCAGGGAACATCAATATGCATTTTTTTACGAAACACCGGTTGTGATTGACCCATGCAGGAGTAATCCCATGTGTAAAAACTAATGATATCTCGAGAATTTTATTGGAAAACTGGTATCTCGAGAATGTCATCGAAAAAATGAAAGATGAGAGATAAGGCGAGGAGGAGTGGAGAGTGGTGGTGACTGGTGGTCGGAATGGGCGGAGGCATGGGGATGGACGGCGCCGGCAGTCGACAGTGGCCACCATGCATGCTAGATTGTTCTAGAGACTTATTCCTTTTTTAATTGCTGAGCAATGAGGTTGCGGGAGATAATGATGTGGAGAGAGGTGCGGGTATATTTTGTAAAATTATCATAGTTTGCTTTCTATCCTCAGATCTAGATCATACAGTCTGTATTACAAGATGGCAGGCACACCATCACCGCCAACTCGTTTTTTATAAGGGTACATATGATAAGTTTGTTGACTACTAAAGTAAAGTGGAATTTTTCCATGTTATGCAAGTAAATAAAGGTGATTGTTTATCATACGGGTAAGGTTGGATGAAGGGTGGTAGGAACAAATGCTCCGCCTAGAGCATGTGTGTGTGAGATGGAGTCTTAGTGTGTGTGTGCGTGTGTGCGTGTGAGAGAGAGAG
>NC_041390.1:117063544-117081255 GCF_002162155.2 Triticum dicoccoides | reverse complement strand
TCTTAGTGTGTGGGGGGGGTGCATGTGTGTGTGTGTGTGTGTGTGTGTCGCGGGGTCCTCTGTGGCGGATGTAATTTAAGTGTGCATGGCTTCATCATAGAGAGGTGATGTGTATGGCAGAGGCCACCAACGATGGGGTGCGAGAGAGAAAATGCCCGTAGAGAGGGAAGAGAAGGTGTGTGCGCGTGAGAGGAGTCGACATAGAGAGAACGTGTTTGTTCGAGAGACACCAAGGAAGACTACTATATATCTATGGTGCATGTAGGCGGGAATTAAATAAAGGGATGGTCTTATTAGTTTCGGGGATATTGGGGAAGAGTGAGAGGCGGGGGGGTTAGCTAGAAGGAGATTGTTAAGTGTGAGTGTGTGTTTTACCATCCAGGCGGAAGTTATGTGCACAAAATAGGAGAAAGATTCGATGTGGCATTAGGATTGAGGGTAATTAACTACGTGTGTAGACATAGAGACCTTGAACGTGCATGTGTGAGAGGTATACATGTATACGTGGGATGTGTGTGTGCGCGCGCGTGCATGATCGAGATAAAAGAAAGAAGACATAAGTCATAAGATCAACGACATGGGAGAGACGGATCGGTATGACAATATGCATGCATGTGAGAATGCAGGGAAGAAGGCCCGGCAATTGAGCATGTGTTTTTGTCTTTAAGAGGTAGCGGCGTGGGCTGGAGCATGCATCTATGGCGAGCAGAGGGAGTGAGGCGCAATGATTGTGCAAAACAGACCAACCTATAAATGCATATGTATGGAGAGACATATATAGTGTGGGTGATAGGAAGCAAGACTCCATGCGAGAAAGAAATGTTGACGGAGAAACTACAGATAGATACAGAGATGGAGATGCTAGCTAGAGGGACATCCGCTAGTTTGGGTGTTGGAGATGACCGTCGGGTGGTTCAAAGGGTGAAGTTATATATGTGTGTGAGAGGGCACTTGACTGCATATAGAGAGAAACATGTGTAGTGTGCGTGATAGGAATCAAGAGTGAGGGTGAGAAAGAAAGTTGATGGAGAAACAGATAAATAGAAAGATAAAGATGCTAGCTAGTGTGCGTTAGAGATAGGAGTCGAGTGGATCAGAAGGCTGGGTTATGTGTGTGGGTGTGAGAGAGATAGAGAGAGGGTGCATGTGAGTCACATACAAACAGATATCAGAGAGAAATGAGATCCAAAGAGACGGAGTTTTGTGTCTGCGAGAGAGAAAGATATTTCACAACGAGAGTAATAGCTAGAGAGACATACGAGGGAACGCATCATATCTCTAGGGAGAGAGGGTGTCTGTGAGAGACATACAAGAGAACAATGGAGAAATATGAGACCCTGGGACACAGAGTTTGTGTTTGTGTGTGAGAAAGAGATATTGAAGAGGAAGAGTCATAGATTCTCATATCTAAGGAGCGAAAGACATCTCTGTATGAGGGGTGTGCGAGTGGCACACATGGGAATAGTAGAGAGAAATGAGACTCCGGGAGACAAAGTTTTGTGTTTGTGTGAGAGAAAGAGATTCCACATGGAGAATCATAGTTAGAGACACATAGCAGGGAGCGACATATACTTAGAGAGAGATAGAGTGATGAAGGTCGAGGGAGAGAGTACCGTCAGTGTGTTACGAAGATAAAAGATCATTGTCGACATACAGGTAGCACGAGAGATACCTGAGAGACGATGAATGCGTATAGGTCCAGAGAGATAGTCCTATATAAGCATGAGTGATAGCTATATGAGACGAATATCTGGATTAAAGGGGATTCAAATATTTAAACTGGAGATCACGACATCGATAATATCATAACGCAAATTGGTGTATCAAACATGCATATTCATTTGAATTTGGGCACACATGTAATGTTATATAGTTTATCAATATTGGTGATCCATAGATTCTTCAATTACAAACAATGCATGGTTTATATGCAATTAATGTCTAAACGGGATTACACTATATGTTGCGTGTGTGAAACACATTATACATGTTTGAGAAGTAAAAAAACCTGCATGAAACACACATTAATTGGAGACAGTTAGCGAGGAATGCATACATTGGATTTCAACATAAAGTGGTTTAAAATATTTGAAAATCCAAATTGATGGATACAACCTTATGAATCTGAAATCATGCCATTTGTAAACCATATTTATGTATAAATGGTGTTGTGCTTTTGAAAGTATATATAAAAAAATGATGTATATAGAATGTAATTCCAATTGAAAATGGATCCCGCCCGAAAAAAATAGAATACAAACGGGATTCGAATTGAGTTGGCATGGTAAACGTGCACTCTGCAAAATTTGAACGAAGCGGGAAAAGTCGCAGTAACCGCCCGAAACCAAAATCTGCGAGATGGAAATCACTACTGCCTATCCCTGCCACGCAAAGCCTATCTGCTGGATTTCTATAGGTTTCGATAGGGGTAGGTTTGTAATTTCACCCAAATGTGACGTAACCGCCTCTCACCCGGATTCATACATGGTGGGCGCCAAAACACAGTGTGTCCTCGGCCGAAATCGACTCCCTCCCCGATTCATATTCATACACGGTGGGCGCCAAAAACAAACTCTCGTCGGCAAATATTCAGTGTATGCGAGATTACCATCCTATCCCCAACCGACTAATGTTGTTGTGATGTAGTAGAAATTTGAAACGGGGGCTAAGTTTGTAAATTTCCTCGCATTTGAGACAAGCGCACCCTGAATACATGGTTCCCCCTTCCTCTCTACCTCCCTTTTCCCCATTCGTCCTCCGTGGGCGCCAAAACACCCTCTCCACCCCACCCTCCTCCGTCCGCTGCCGTCCGCCACCCCATCCACCGCCGTCCTCCTCCACCATGCTGGAGCTGATACCCCGACGCCGCCGTCCATTACAAGAGATCGACCTCTCTCATCCATGGCTTCGTACCAGGATCCTTGCATCCCGTCCTCTCACTTCATCCCTGCTGTCGTCCACCTTGCCGGTGCCGCTCCAGCGACCGTCTCGTCCACCGCGCCCCGCCGCCACCGTCTACCCTCCTAGATCTGCTTCCACGCCGCCGATAGCCATCGCTACCGCAGCACCGTCAAATTCTCAGCAGATGCGTACATGGCGCCACACCAGAGGCGGTACTCTTTCATATCTGCTCAACATATTTATCGCAACAAGAAAATAGATCGCCACTTCTTTACTCTGATTTCTTGTCTTGGTTGCGAAGTTGCCTTTGTCCGGTTTGCACCTTCAGATCTGCCATGTCACGCTCAACACTATACTCCCAATGCTTATGGTTTTCCCCTTTTATATTCCACACTAGTTAAATCATAGTAGACTAAATTTCAAAATTGGGTCAGTCGATTTTTCAGAGCTCGCCAGAGTTCGCCGGTGTGATCGAAGGGGCTCGGGTGGTTGTGGGGCCTCGCCGAATGAAGAAAACTTGACGCGGGTGGGGGTTGGGGCGGGGGTGGGGGTGCCGGAGGAACACAGGCGGTGGGGGTGGTGGTCCGGCCGGCGGCCCGTGCGGTGTTTTGTATGGGAAGAATCAGAGACGAGGAAGAAGAAGGGTTAGGAGACGTAGGATCTTCATCCAACCGCCTGAAATGGTCGAGAGACAGCTGGGAGTTGCATTCTTAATGCGCTCTGGTTCATCATGTGTGGGCACTGTGCAACCAACATTTGATTATCCAAAATCTGCTTGCTCTTCTTTACCATGTTCCTCTTTCGTTCTTCTTTAATATATACTCTCTCCGTTCCTAAATACAAGTCTTTGTATAGATTCCACCATGGACTACATATGGAGCAAAATGAGTGAATCTACACTCTAAAATGTATCTGGATACATCTGTATGTGATCCATAGTGGAAATCTCCACCAAGACTTATATTTTGGAATGGAGGGAGTATGATAGCAGTATAGTATGTTCCTTGTACTGAAGATGAGCAGGGACATTTGCAGTGTAGAGGTCTATACGGTCGGTTGTGATGGACACTTTGTTGGGGAACATTGCAGAAAACAAAAAAAATTCCTACGGTTTCACCAAGATCCATCTATGAGTTCATCTAGCAACGAGTGATTAGATGCATCTACGTACCTTGTAGATCGCGAGCGGAAGCGTTCAAAGAACGGGGATGAGGGAGTCGTACTCGACGTGATTCGAATCACCTAAGATCCTAGCACCGAACGGACGGCACCTCCGCGTTCAACACACGAACGGAACAGCCACGTCCCCTCCTTGTTGATCCAGCAAGGGGGAAGGAGAGGTTGAGGGAGATGGCTCTAGCAGCAGCACGACGGCGTGGTGGTGATGGAGCTGCCGTACTCCGGCAGGGCTTCGCCAAGCACTATGGAGGAGGAGGAGGTGTTGGAGAGGGAGAGGGAGGCACCAAAGGCCAAGGTCAGAAGTCCTCCATCTCCCCACTATATATAGGAGGGCCAAGGGGGGGGCACCGGCCCTAAGAGATCCAATCTCCTAGGGGTGCGGCCAAGGGGGAGGAAACCCTCCTCCCCAAGGCACCTAGGAGGTGCCTTCCCCTCCTAGGACTCTTCCTCCCTTGAAACCCTAGGCGCATGGGCCTCTTGGGGCTGGTGCCCTTGGCCCATGTAGGCCAAGGCGCACCCCCTACAGCCCATGTGGCCCCCCGGGACAGGTGGCCCCACCCGATGGACCCCCGGGACCCTTCCGGTGGTCCCGGTTCAATACCGGTGACCCCGAAACTTGTCCCGATGCCCGAAATATCACTTCCTATATATAATTCTTTACCTCCGGACCATTCCAGAACTCCTCGTGACGTCCGGCATCTCATCCGGGACTCCGAACAACATTCGGGTTACAGCATATACATATCCCTACAACCCTAGCGTCACCGAACCTTAAGTGTGTAGACCCTACGGGTTCGGGAGACATGTAGACATGACTGAGATCGCTCTCCGGCCAATAACCAACAGCGGGATCTGGATACCCATGTTGGATCCCACATGCTCCTCGATGATCTCATCGGATGAACCACGATGTCGAGGATTCAAACAACCCCGTATACAATTCCCTTTGTCAATCGGTATGTTACTTGCCCGAGATCCGATCGTTGGTATCTCAATACCTCGTTCAATCTCGTTACCGGCAAGTCACTTTATTCGTACCATAATGCATGATCCCGTGACCAGACACTTGGTCACTTTGAGCTCATTATGATGATGCATTACGGAGTGGGCCCAGTGACACCTCTCTGTCATATGGAGTGACAAATCCCAGTCTTGATCCGTGTCAACCCAACAGACACTTTCGGAGATACCCGTAGTATACCTTTATAGTCACCCAGTTACATTGTGACGTTTGGCACACCCAAAGTACTCCTACGGTATCCGGGAGTTACACGATCTCATGGTCTAAGGAAAAGATACTTGACATTGGAAAACTCTAGCAAATGAACTATACGATCTTATGCTATGTTTAGGATTGGGTCTTGTCCATCACATCATTCTCCTAATGATGTGATCTCGTTATCAATGACATCCAATGTCCATAGTTAGGAAACCATGACTATCTCTTGATCAACGACCTAGTTAACTAGAGGCTTACTAGGGACATGTTGGTGTCTATTATTCACACATGTAATACGATTTCCGGATAACACAATTATAGCATGAATAAAGACAATTATCATCAACAAGGAAATATAATAATAATGCTTTTATTATTGCCTCTAGGGCATATTTCCAACAGTCTCCCACTTGCACTAGAGTCAATAATCTAGTTACATTGTGATGAATCGAACACCCATGGAATTCTGGTGTTGATCATGTTTTGCTCTAGGGAGAGGTTTAGTCAACGGATCTGCTACATTCAGGTCCGTGTGCACTTTACAAATCTCTATGTCTCCATCTTGAACATTTTCACGAATGGAGTTGAAGTGACGCTTGATGTGCCTTGTCTTCTTGTGAAACCTGGGCTCCTTGGCAAGTGCAATAGCTCCAGTGTTGTCACAGAAGAGCTTGACCGGCCCCGACACATTGGGTATGACTCCTAGGTTGGTGATGAACTCCTTCACCCAAATTGCTTCATGCGCTGCCTCCGAGGCTGCCATGTATTCCGCTTCACATGTAGATCCCGCCACGACGCTCTGCTTGCAACTGCACCAGCTTACTGCCCCACCATTCAAAATATACACGTATCCGGTTTGTGACTTTGAGTCATCCAGATCTGTGTCGAAGCTAGCATCGACGTAACCCTTTACGACGAGCTCTTCGTCACCTCCATAAACGAGAAACATTTCCTTAGTCCTTTTCAGGTACTTAAGGATATTCTTGACCGTTGTCCAGTGTTCCTTGCCGGGATTACTTTGGTACCTTCCTACCAAACTTACGGCAAGGTTTACATCAGGTCTGGTACACAGCATGGCATACATAATAGAACCTATGGCTGAGGCATAGGGGATGACACTCATCTCTTCTATATCTTCTGCCGTGGTCGGACATTGAGCTGAGCTCAATTTCATACCTTGCAACACAGGCAAGAACCCCTTCTTAGACTGATCCATATTGAACTTCTTCAATATCTTATCAAGGTATGTGCTTTGTGAAAGACCTATGAGGCGTCTTGATCTATCTCTGTAGATCTTGATGCCTAATATATAAGCAGCTTCTCCAAGGTCCTTCATTGAAAAACTCTTATTCAAGTAGGCCTTAATGCTGTCCAAGAGTTCTATATCATTTCCCATCAAAAGTATGTCATCTACATATAATATGAGAAATGCTACAGAGCTCCCACTCACTTTCTTGTAAACGCAGGCTTCTCCATAAGTCTGCGTAAACCCAAATGCTTTGATCATCTCATCAAAGCGAATGTTCCAACTCCGAGATGCTTGCACCAGCCCATAAATCGAGCGTTGGAGCTTGCACACCTTGTCAGCATTCTTAGGATCGACAAAACCTTCCGGCTGCATCATATACAATTCTTCCTTAAGGAAACCATTAAGGAATGCCGTTTTGACGTCCATTTGCCATATCTCATAATCGTAAAATGCGGCAATTGCTAACATGATTCGGACTGACTTTAGCTTCGCTACTGGTGAGAAAGTCTCATCGTAGTCAACCCCTTGAACTTGTCGATAACCCTTAGCGACAAGTCGAGCTTTATAGATGGTCACATTACCATCCGCGTCTGTCTTCTTCTTAAAGATCCATTTATTTTCTATGGCTCGCCGTTCAATGGGAAAATCAGTCAAAGTCCATACTTCGTTTTCATACATGGATCCTATCTCGGATTTCATGGCTTCTAGCCATTTGTCGGAATCCGGGCCCGCCATCGCTTCTTCATAGTTCGAAGGTTCACCGTTGTCTAACAACATGATTTCTAAGATAGGGTTGCCGTACCACTCTGGTGCGGAACGTGTCCTTGTGGACCTTCGAATTTCAGTAGGAGCTTGATCAGAAGTATCTTGATCATTATCATTAACTTCCTCTCTAGTCGGTGCAGGCACCTCAGGAACATTTTCTTGAGTTGCGCCATTTTCCGGTTCAAGAGGTAATACTTCATCAAGTTCTACTTTCCTCCCACTTACTTCTTTCGAGAGAAACTCTTTCTCTAGAAAGGATCCATTCTTGGCAACAAAGATCTTGCCTTCGGATCTGAGGTAGAAGGTATACCCAATAGTTTCTTTAGGGTATCCTATGAAGACGCATTTTTCCGACTTGGGTTCGAGCTTTTCAGGTTGAAGTTTCTTAACATAAGCATCACATCCCCAAACTTTTAGAAACGACGGCTTAGGTTTCTTCCCAAACCATAATTCATACGGTGTCGTCTCAACGGATTTCGACGGAGCCCTATTTAAAGTGAATGCGGCAGTCTCTAAAGCATAGCCCCAAAAAGATAGCGGTAAATCGGCAAGAGACATCATAGATCGCACCATATCTAATAGAGTGCGATTACGACGTTCGGACACACCATTACGCTGAGGTGTTCCAGGCGGCGTGAGCTCTGAAACTATTCCACATTTTCTTAAGTGTGTGCCAAACTCATGACTCAAGTATTCACCTCCATGATCTGATCGCAGGAACTTGATTTTCCTGTCACGTTGATTCTCAACCTCACTCTGAAATTCCTTGAACTTTTCAAAGGTCTTAGACTTGTGTTTCATTAAGTAGACATACCCATATCTACTTAAGTCATCAGTGAGGGTGAGAACATAACGATAGCCACCGCGAGCCTCAACACTCATTGGACCGCACACATCAGTATGTATGATTTCCAATAAGTTGGTTGCTCGCTCCATTGTTCCTGAGAACGGAGTCTTGGTCAGTTTACTCATGAGGCATGGTTCGCACGTGTCAAATGATTCATAATCAAGAGACTCTAAAAGTCCATCTGCATGGAGCTTCTTCATGCGTTTGACACCTATGTGACCAAGGCGGCAGTGCCACAAGTATGTGGGACTATCGTTATCAACCTTGCATCTTTTGGTTTTCACACTATGAACATGTGTAGCATTACGTTCGAGGAAGAATAAACCATTCACCATCGGAGCATGACCATAAAACATATCTCTCATATAAATAGAACAACCATTATTCTCGGATTTAAATGAGTAGCCATCTCGAATTAAACGAGATCCCGATACAATGTTCATGCTCAAAGCTGGCACTAAATAACAATTATTGAGGTTTAAAACTAATCCCGTAGGTAAATGTAGAGGTAGCGTGCCGACGGCGATCACATTGACCTTGGAACCATTCCCGACGCGCATCGTCACCTCGTCCTTTGCCAGTCTCCGCTTATTCCGCAGCTCCTGCTTTGAGTTACAAATGTGAGCAACTGCACCGGTATCAAATACCCAGGAGCTACTACGAGTACTGGTAAGGTACACATCAATTACATGTATATCACATATACCTTTTGTTTTGCCGGCCTTCTTGTCCGCTAAGTATTTGGGGCAGTTCCGCTTCCAGTGACCACTTTCCTTACAATAAAAGCACTCTGTCTCGGGCTTGGGTCCATTCTTTGGCTTCTTCCCGGCAGCTTGCTTGCCGGGCGCGGCAACTCCCTTGCCGTCCTTCTTGAAGTTCTTTTTACCCTTGCCCTTCTTGAACTTAGTGGTTTTATTCACCATCAACACTTGATGTTCCTTCTTGACTTCTACCTCAGCTGATTTCAGCATAGCAAATACTTCAGGAATGGTCTTTTCCATCCCCTGCATATTGAAGTTCATCACAAAGCTCTTGTAGCTTGGTGGAAGCGACTGGAGGATTCTGTCAATGACCGCGTCATCCGGGAGATTAACTCCCAGCTGAGTCAAGCGGTTATGTAACCCAGACATAGTGAGTATGTGCTCACTAACAGAACTATTTTCCTCCATCTTACAGCTGAAGAATTTGTCGGAGACTTCATATCTCTCGACCCGGGCATGAGCTTGAAAAACCATTTTCAGCTCTTCGAACATCTCATATGCTCCATGTCTCTCAAAACGCTTTTGGAGCCCCGGCTCTAAGCTGTAAAGCATGCCGCACTGAACGAGGGAGTAGTCATCGGTACGTGCCTGCCAAGCGTTCATAACGTCTTGTTCTGCAGGGAGAACAGGTGCGTCACCTAGCGGTGCTTGTAGGACATAATCTTTCTTGGCAGCTATGAGGATGATCCTCAGGTTCCAGACCCAGTCCGTGTAGTTGCTGCCATCGTCTTTCAGCTTGGTTTTCTCTAGGAACGCGTTGAAGTTGAGGACTACGTTGGCCATTTGATCTACAAGACATATTGTAAATATTTTAGACTAAGTTCATGATAATTAAGTTCATCTAATCAAATTACTCAATGAACTCCCACTTAGATAGACATCCCTCTTCTAGTCATCTAAGTATAACATGATCCGAGTCAACTAGGCCGTGTCCGATCATCACGTGAGACAGACTAGTCAACTCGGTGAACATCTTCATGTTGATCGTATCTTCTATACGACTCATGCTCGACCTTTCAGTCTTCTGTGTTCCGAGGCCATGACTGTACATGCTAGGCTCGTCAAGTCAACCTAAGTGTTTGCATGTGTAAATCTGTCTTACACCCATTGTATGTGAACGTTGGAATCTATCACACCCGATCATCACGTGATGCTTAGAAACGAACGAACTGTCGCAACGGTGCACAGTTAGGGGGAACACTTTCTTGAAATTATTATGAGGGATCATCTTATTTACTACCGTCGTTCTAAGCAAACAAGATGAAAAACATGATAAACATCACATGCAATCAAATAATAATAGTGACATGATATGGCCAATATCACATAGCTCCTTTGATCTCCATCTTGGGGCTCCATGATCATCTTGTCACCGGCATGACACCATGATCTCCATCATTGTGTCTCCATGAAGTTGCTCGCCAACTATTACTTCTACTACTATGGCTAACGCGTTTAGCAATAAAGTAAAGTAACTTACATGGCGTTTCTCAATGACACGCAGGTCATACAAAAATAAAGACAACTCCTATGGCTCCTGCCGGTTGTCATACTCATCGACATGCAAGTCGTGATTCCTATTACAATAGCATGAACATCTCATACATTACGTATAGATCATTCATCATTCATCACAACTTTGGTCATATCATATCACAAAGCACTTGCTGCAAAAACAAGTTAGACGTCCTCTAATTGTTGTTGCAAGTTTTACGTGGCTGAAGTAGGGTTCTAGCAAGAACGTTTTCTTACCTACGTGAAAACCACAACGTGATTTGTCAACTTCTATTTACCCTTCATAAGGACCCTTTTCATCGAATCCGCTCCAACTAAAGTAGGAGAGACAGACACCCGCCAGCCACCTTATGCAACTTGTGCATGTTAGTCGGTGGAACCGGTCTCACGTAAGCATACGTGTAAGGTTGGTCTGGGCCGCTTCATCCCACAATACCGTTGAAGCAAGATAAGACTAGTAGCGGCAAGAAAGTTGACAACATCTACGCCCACAACAAATTGTGTTCTACTCGCGCAAGAAGAACTACGCATAGACCTAGCTCATGATGCCACTGTTGGGGAACGTTGCAGAAAACAAAAAAAAATTCCTACGGTTTCACCAAGATCCATCTATGAGTTCATCTAGCAACGAGTGATTAGATGCATCTACGTACCTTGTAGATCGCAAGCGGAAGCGTTCAAAGAACGGGGATGAGGGAGTCGTACTCGACGTGATTCGAATCACCGAAGATCCTAGCAACGAACGGACGGCACCTCCGCGTTCAACACACGTACGGAACAGCCACGTCCCCTCCTTCTTGATCCAGCAAGGGGGAAGGAGAGGTTGAGGGAGATGGCTCCAGCAGCAGCACGACGGCGTGGTGGTGATGGAGCTGCAGTACTCCGGCAGGGCTTCGCCAAGCACTATGGAGGAGGAGGAGGTGTTGGAGAGGGAGAGGGAGGCACCAAAGGCCAAGGTCAGAAGTCCTCCATCTCCCCACTATATATAGGAGGGCCAAGGGGGGAGGCGCCAGCCCTAGGAGATCCAATCTCCTAGGGGTGCGGCCAAGGGGGAGGAAACCCTCCTCCCCAAGGCACCTAGGAGGTGCCTTCCCCTCCTAGGACTCTTCCTCCCTTGAAACCCTAGGCGCATGGGCCTCTTGGGGCTGGTGCCCTTGGCCCATGTAGGCCAAGGCGCACCCCCTACAGCCCATGTGGCCCCCCGGGACAGGTGGCCCCACCCGGTGGACCCCCGGGACCCTTCCGGTGGTCCCGGTTCAATACCGGTGACCCCGAAACTTGTCCCGATGCCCGAAATAGCACTTCCTATATATAATTCTTTACCTCCGGACCATTCCGGAACTCCTCGTGACGTCCGGGATCTCATCCGGGACTGCGAACAACATTCGGGTTACTGCATATACATATCCCTACAACCCTAGCGTCACCGAACCTTAAGTGTGTAGACCCTACGGGTTCGGGAGACATGTAGACATGACTGAGATCGCTCTCCGGCCAATAACCAACAGCGGGATCTGGATACCCATGTTGGCTCCCACATGCTCCTTGATGATCTCATCGGATGAACCACGATGTCGAGGATTCAAACAACCCCGTATACAATTCCCTTTGTCAATCGGTATGTTACTTGCCCGAGATCCGATCGTTGGTATCTCAATACCTCATTCAATCTCGTTACTGGCAAGTCACTTTACTCGTACCATAATGCATGATCCCGTGAACAGACACTTGGTCACTTTGAGCTCATTATGATGATGCATTACCGAGTGGGCCCAGTGACACCTCTCCGTCATATGGAGTGACAAATCCCAGTCTTGATCCGTGTCAACCCAACAGACACTTTCGAAGATACCCGTAGTATACCTTTATAGTCACCCAGTTACGTTGTGACGTTTGGCACACCCAAAGTACTCCTACGGTATCCGGGAGTTACACGATCTCATGGTCTAAGGAAAAGATACTTGACATTGGAAAACTCTAGCAAATGAACTATACGATCTTATGCTATGTTTAGGATTGGGTCTTGTCCATCACATCATTCTCCTAATGATGTGATCTCGTTATCAATGACATCCAATGTCCATAGTCAGGAAATCATGACTATATCTTGATCAACGAGCTAGTCAACTAGGGGCTTACTAGGGACATGTTGGTGTCTATTATTCACACATGTATTACGATTTTCGGATAACACAATTATAGCATGAATAAAGACAATTATCATCAACAAGGAAATATAATAATAATGCTTTTATTATTGCCTCTAGGGCATATTTCCAACACACTCTGAGCCTCTTTGATTCGTAGGATCTTGTAAACATAGGAATAGGATTTGTAGTGGCCTGCCCACTTGAATCCTATAAGAATAGCAAGGAAATGCGGGGAGCTTTGTCGCCTTTGAGAGTTACACTGATATTAACAGTACCACACCTTCACTTGAAGAGAGCTGGTATCCGAAGCCTTTCTAGCTGTACCGGCAATACTAGCACATCTATTCCAGCAAGTTCCACTTTGCTGATTTTACTCTGATGCTTAAGGTTTTCCCATTATATCTACACTATGATCTGTGTAGCTGCTTTGTGTCGCACTAGCAGCAGTTCACTCTTGAAGCTAAACACTGCAATGACTTACAAAATTGGCACCAAGGCATTGAGTGCCATTCTGGATGCAATGAAACTCATACGCTCCCCACCTATTGATTCTTGTTCAGAATATAATCCTAATAACTATTCTAACCTCGAGGAGTCAAAGGCAGATGGCCTGTCCTGTTCACCCATCAGGGCGCCTGTTCTAATTTGGCAATGTTTTATTGATTGCGGGTATCTTGCATATGTTGTCTTGCATTTCTTCTACTTTGTTCACCACCATCTGCTTAGTTTACTCATCATATATGTCGAGATGCCATGCCCATCCATTATCAATACATATTCCATCGGTCATCATACCATGTTTTTCCACTCAAATGCTGTTCTTGTGCATCAGACATCAAAAAGGAAGAGGGTGATTGCCGAACCTGAAGGAGCACCAGCAAAGTCCTTGAAAAACATGGTGGTGCCGGAGAAATCAGACAGCACCCCACTTATATTGGTTGTACAACCAGTGACACAAAACGTAGGACCGACTCCAGTAGACAGTACCCATACTTCACTGGCCACACCACTAGCCCCACTACACAGGACCTGCACTCCAACAAAAGGTATACCGATTTCATTTGCCATAGCACTAGCTGTACCACAGAAAAATCCCACTCCAGCAAAAAGTACAGCAAGTCCACCGGCCGAAGACCTATCCCAATTGCAGAGACAGCCAATTCTGCAGATTGGAACCCCATTCCATTTATTACCGGTTTAAAAGACAATGCTTTCAATGTTGTTAGGGACTACGTGCATATATTCCCATCATGGGAAGATTATTGTGAAGACAAACACCATTTTCACATCTTCCTGTCCAACTTACGTGTAAGTGCTATTATTCATGGTTATTATTTTCCTGTTTTCTGCTGATTGAACACATCAATGCTTTACATTACATTGTTGTAACTAGGCGAGGGTCAATCTGGATAGTCATGACGAGCAAAGCTTGCTTGTGCTTTTCAAGGAAGCATTGCAGCAGTATCGGTGTTACCTAAGGAAATCACACTTTGATGGTAAGCCTATAAATGAATTTCCGGTGAAGTCTCATGTGCTAAATTTAGAAGACATTGAATGGAAAAACCTTGTTATGCACTGGTCTCGTTCCCAGGATGAGGTACTGTCTATGAAATCACATGACAATTTGAACTTCTACTTTTCCATATGTGCCTTACGGATTTTTTTGCAGGAAATCTGCTCGAAGAAGAATTCCGGTTTGACAAGAACGACATGACATCGCAAATATGCTGCCCACTGCTTTGCTCTTGTTAGTACCTGTTGTCCTGTATCACTGTACTTGCATACATACCTGGTTCATTATGTGACAGCAGTATGCATGATAGCTTGCTTATCAATTGTTTGCTCCAGATTATCTGATCTGTATGAATGGTTACATTAGTGTAGAATATATCCAATGTCAATGTTGTTTAGCTCTGCATTGTTCTTGTAAGTACATGCCGTCCTTTATCAGTGTACTTATAATGACAGGTAGTTGTTTATGTACCATCACTCTGCAGCTTATTTTCCTTTGTCCTCCATTTTCTACATATCAGATCTATATTTACTCTTACTATAAGGTTGGTACTGAAGAAGTTTAGCTGTGCATTGCTCTTGGCTGTACCTTTTGCCTGTATCTCTGCACTTACATTTATAGCTACTTGGTTATGTAGCATCACTCTTCATCTTATCTTAAATATTCTCCATTTTTTCGTATATTATCACATCTATATTTACTCTTAACAAAATGTAGAATAAAGGCAATGCTTTTGAACAAGATTCTGTGGTAAACTTCTTGAATCCCCCCCCCATCAGCATGGACAAGGCCTTTATAGAGCCTGTCTTCACCAATAATGTAAGTTTGTCCATCTCAAGCCTTCAAACTTTGTTGTATATATTTGGTTAGGCATGACTGCAACAGCTGTTTATTTTTGGTGTTTGCATCAAATTGCTTGTTTAAAGTTTATTATGTAGTTCATAAACAAAAGTTTGTCCTTTCTCAATTTAAGTTTTCAGTTGTACAACCAAGTTCCTTCTTCATACCATGTACATTAAACTATACAGAGCAAGTGGTCTTCTTTTGCACTGCATGTATGCTTCTGTTCTTCATCCGTAATCCAGTGGTGTGGTGAACCTACCCACTACAGCACAATGTCATATTGTGTAATGTCTTAACTATGAACAATGTCATATCATTCTACTATTATTTAAACCGTCGCTTTATTTGCCAATCTAAAATGGTATAAATTGACAGCACACTAACCAGTGATACTTATGAGTTCTTGATCTGTAATCCAGTGGTGTCGTGAAGCTACCAACTCCTTCACAATGTCATTTCCTGCCATGTCTTGACCTGAACAATACCATATTGTGTTAATGCAATTTTAAACCATGTCACTTTATTTGTCAGTAAGAAATGTGATGAATTGTCAGCACTGATACTTTTATGTGCAAAACCTATCATCTGTCTGCTTGTTTATCTTTTAGAGTGAGGAAGATATAAGTGTTGAACAAGCGCAGTCTCATCATCTTGCTCAGCTGCTTGCGCTGCAGCTCCCCAGCAGGGCTAACCTTTCTTGAACTCTATTGAAGTGCTGTCGGTTTTGTATATTATTTTGTCAGCGTGTTTATTTGCACTGGTGGCGATCTTTGATGCCCAGTGTATGTAATCTGTTGTCTGCTTGTGCTTTATTATCATAGTGGCAAACTGTCATCCCCAGTGGATGTAATATGTCGTAATTTCTTTATTGTATAATCTAGGTTTTTCTTATTCACGATGCTGCAGTTATTTTACTGTATATATATCCTGTCTTCGCAGTAAACCGGCCAAACCGTAAAATTACGGTACATAATCAGGCCGTCATGCAATCACGATGTAGGTTGGGCCTGAAACGTGCCGAACACCTCATGGGCCGGCAGCACCCCAAAATGAACCCTGACCCATGATTGTGCGAATCAAATCACGGGCTTTTAACATGCCAAAATTGTCTCGGTCCTTGTTTGGCCCAATCCGATATCGGTTGCGAGCAGGCCGGATGCAACCCGGGCCGTAGTTAGGCCAACTATATGACGGGCTTTTAACAGGCCAAAATTAATATAGGGCCGAAATGTTAAACGGGCCCTTAATAGGCCAAAACTAATATCAGGCTGAATTACTAAGTGGGCCTTTAGCAAGTGGGCCCAAAAGCATAGTGTCCAGTTGACAAGCCGAATCTGATATGGGCCATAATTGAGCCTAAAGCCTCTTAAAGGGCCAGACCTGATCTGGGCCGTAATTTGGCCCAGAACGTGGTAGGCTTTTAACTGGCCGGATCTCATATGGGCCACTATTAGGCCTAGAGCGTGGCAGACCATTAATGGACCGGATCAAATATCGGCCGACATTTGGCCCAAAACATGGCAGCCAGTTAATGGGCCGGCCTACTAGGGTCCTCAAAATCTTATGGGCCTACAGCTGGGCCAACCCATTAATATCGGAGAAATCTCGTGGGCCTTTAGCTGGGCCGGCCCATTATGATCCGCAAGAATCTTGTGGGCCTTTACCTGGGCCGGCCCATTATGACACACAAAAATCTTGCGGGCCTTTACCTGGGCCGGCCCATTATGACCCACAAAATCTTGTGGGCCTTTAGCTGGGCCAGCCCATTATGGTCCGCAAAATCTCGTGGGCCTTTAGCTGGGTCGGCCCATTATGGTCCGCAAAATCTTGTAGGCCTTCAGTTGGGCCGGCCCATTTAAACTTCATGGGCCGGTCCATGTGTCAACATATCATAGGCGCGTCTCGCCCATTGGATGAGTGACACATGTGCCAACGCGGACCTGACACATGTCTCCTCCAGCCAGTGATGATTTTACACGTGGAAAATCCCCATTGGTCAGGGCTGTTAACGGGTTATCGGATCCAAAATCCGACCCGATAGCTTAACGGCGTTCTGTTACGGTGGATGCCACGTGTCGGTCACCCTTGACGAAAGCACTTCTGTGACGCACGATTTATTATCACTGAAGTGGACACTTCTGTGATGATAATTTTGGTAATGTCATGGAACACTTCTATGACAGCACAGGTATGACTATCTTGATTCTATCATAAAATCGTCATGGATGTACATGCATGACAGAAAATGTGACCTACTGTGACAAACACGTATCATCACGGAAGTGTATTTTTTGTAGTGATGTAGGAACCAATATGAGCATCCAGGTTCTGCTGTTGGTTATTGATCAGAGATGTGTCTCGATCATGTCTACATAGTTCTCGAACCCGTAGGGTCTGCACGCTTAACGTTCGATGACGATTTGTATTATGAGTTATGTGTTTTGGTGACCAAATATTGTTAGGAGTCCCGAATGAGATCACGGACATGACGAGGAGTCTCGAAATAGTCGAGAGGTAAAGATTGATATATTGAATGATAGTATTCGGATACTAGAATGGTTCCGGAGTGTTTCGGTTATTTTTCGGAGTACCGGGAGGTTACCGGAACCCCCCGGGGAAGTAATGGGCCAACATGGGCCATAGGGGAGAGAGAGGGAAGCCCACAAGGGGTGGCGCCCCCCCCCCATGGGCAGTCCAAATTGGACAAGGGGAAGGGGGCGCGACCCCCCTTTCCTTCTCCCTCTCCTTCTCCTTCCCTTTCCCACCTCC
>NC_041390.1:117052551-117063352 GCF_002162155.2 Triticum dicoccoides | reverse complement strand
TCCCCTCCTCCTTTATATACGGGGGCAGGGGCACCCTAAAGCACAACAATTTTCTTAGCTGTGTGCGGTTCCCCCCTCCACCGTTTACTCCTCCGGTCATATTGTCGTAATGCTTAGGCGAAGCCCTGCGCAGATCACTTCACCATCATCGTCACCACGCCGTCATGCTGACGAAACTCTCCCTCGACACTTCGCTGGATCAAGAGTTCGAGGAACGTCATCGAGCTGAATGTGTGCAGAACTCGGAGGTGCCGTACGTCCGGTACTTGATCAGTTGAATCAAGAAGACGTTTGACTACATCAACCACGTTAAACTAACGCTTCCGCTTTCAGTCCACGAGGGTATGTGGACATACTCTCCCCTCTCGTTGCTATGCATCTCCTAGATAGATCTTGCGTGATCATAGGATTTTTTATGAAATTGCATGCTACGTTCCCCAACAACCCCTAGTATGGCCTCCTTGTTTGGTGGCACGACCGGGCGGGCTCCCAGGGATCGGATTGGGTGGCTCGCGATCCACCGGAGGGTTGGTGTCATGGCTTGCTGCGTGGCGGCCAATGTCACCAATCTACTTCTTTCTCCATTCCTTGCTACGTGCACTCTGTCTCACTGGACATGTCCGCGCTGCTAGCCGATCACCGAGTTGGGGTGGAGCAGGTGGTGGGGGTCCGGATTGGGATAATTCCCTGGTCGGCTCCTGCCGACCGCGAGGCGATGACGTCCGAGGGCATCGATTTCGTTCCTGGAGACGTCGTTCGGGTCTGCCCTACCTCTACCCACCTTACTGCTTCTTGGGTGAAAATCCTAGGGTGGCGATGACACTCATGGCACCGTGTCCTTCTTGAAGGCGTCCTCATGAGGACTATGTGCTAGTTGGCACTGTTTGGTTTCATGCGCAGTTACAGATGGCGTGCGCCTCTTCCTCTAGGGGGCATCTGTTTCGGAGGAAACCCTAGATCTAGGTCTCCTAGATTGAATGATGACGGAGGCTGTGGTTCCATTCTCCCTCTTGGGGCCATTGTTTTGGAGCAGAGGTTCACTGGAGGGGCCAACTGGTAGAGTGGTGTTACATCGACCGTGTTGAAGATGACGCGTCTCGACGGCGTGTAGAAGTGGAGTCTCAGCGTTGGACGTGGTTTGTGGATGCGCGCAGGCTGGTGGCGCTATTTGGCATCGTGGTGAAGTCCTCGGCAGATAGGACTAGCAAGATCTATGCAATGATACCTCATGAAGATGGGACGGTGGAAAATGGTGCCGGCGGATCCTAGGGCTTGAGCATGCAGTGCATGTTGCGGGACGCCTAGACCGGTTGGTACTCTCAGCTTGCCAGGCGGGCGGCTTCTTGAGGCCACTGAATTAGATGGTGTTTGTGATGGGGTCAGGGTACATTTTTATACTTGTAAGTGTAGCAACTTTATTCGCCTCGAAGGTGTCTTTGGGTTGATCTTTGTATTCATTTTGCCAGGCTCTGATGATTAATTAATAAAAATGGTTGCATGCATCATTTTGATGCAGAGGTCCTGGTAATCCTCCTTTTCAGAAAAAGAGAGAGTATGTAGTCCTGTGGCTTATGATCACATTCAAGAAACATGAGGTCCCAGGCCACTGTAAAAAAATAGGTCCAGAGTTAGTTTCTGAACTAAGCAGCAGTAAGTTTGTTGGCAAAACACAAGCTTAGGCCTACAGAGCCTCGTCGAATCTATTTAATTCATCCATACGGCTGGTATTGTATTCAATTAGTTATGCATTTTAGATTAATTTAATAGGAACAAGATAGTGTAGGATGAAGCTCGGCCTTCACAAATTTTCTTCTCTTTGAGTGCACTATCAGGACTGATGTAGGCGGTATAACACCGGAAAGTGAATATTCTACATGCACCATTTCAGTTTCACCAATTTTGCATGCTCCTCTTTTATTTTTTCATGCACTTATATATAAATGCATTCAACATTCTATATGTCACTAAACATTAGTCACTATTAACTTGATTAAATAGTACTTTTACTATAGTCATAGAAATTTTGCATGTTTATCAAGTTGAACTCCAAAATCATATATGTTTGGCTTTGTTCCTTCTATGATTTTACATACTTCTTCAGCTGTTTCATATAATCATACAAAGCCGACCATGGTACCTATATGTTTAGAAAGGACAAAATCCGACTAACATAAAAGAAAACCATTTTAGTCTCACTTTTCAGATGTGCATAAACCTATGTGAAGCTCACACGATCTCTTTGGAGCAAAGGTTTTCGGTTCTTTGCTATACGACCATGTCCAAATTCTTCCATTGATATGCATGTGTCCTGAAAATAACTGAAGGTCTATAATGTTGTGGAGATTTTATATGGTTAAGCCATAAAGTCACATTACTCAACAGCCTTGATGAGTTACTTTTGCAGGTACCTTAACTTTAAGCTAAGCATGGACTAACAATGTGTAATACTCCTATGTCTATTAGTACCCTATATACCATCTGAACCAGAATGCTCATTGAAAGAATATAAAATTATTGTAGTCAATACATCTGCATTAGCACGGGGAGTTGCCAAGTGAATTCTTATAAGGTGTTGAACGGTCAGCTTCATTTCAAGTAAGTCATCAAAGGGACTGGAGCGAGCCTATCAAGTCTTTATATTTTGGCCTTCAGTGTGGGGTTTATATGTGCTTCTTCTTTGGTTCCCTGCCAAGAGGTGGTTGAAGAGACCTGCTGAATTCCTTGCTCTCCATCAAACAAGGCCTCAACATGTTCATCATAGAATGGTTGGGATGAGAACTTGTGGGATTCACCACCCATCGGCAAGGGAGCATGTGGGTTGAGCTGCTAGGAGGCGTGTGCACTCCCGCCGTCCGCCGATCCGGCGCCGGCGGCCACAGAATACGCTGTGCTCCACGTGGATACGGCGTCCACCTTCCTGCCGTGCGCTGCTCCTAGCCACGGCAGCCACTTCCCGCTGAGTGCTCCGCCGTGCCGCCATTAGGGTTTAGCTCACGAACTGCCTATAGCTTTGTCTCCTCGCCGACTGGCCTCGAATCTCCACTATAAGTTCTTCCTGGTGTAAGTCTGAGCTGCAACCCCTTTTCGGTTTGATGCATGCCTTCCTCTCTCCCTCCTTGATGCATGTCTTGCTCGCTCCTAGCCTGATCTAGCTTCGCTGGCTGCTGGTTTTCGCTTGCTGCTTGTTGGGCTCCATGGTTAGTCTCTGCTTCGAGGATGCCATGCTGGCCAAGTATGGCTGCAGTACTGTCGAGGCGGTGGCGGGTCACTGCCGCCCCGCCGGCGTGCTAGCCGCCGTTCTCAACGATGGTGCTTCGTTCTCCCCTGCATTCTTTGCCTCGCTCCTGGTTAGCTGGTTCAGGGGCCATGCCAATGGCTACCGGGTTAGCCGTCGTCAGCGTGGTCTTTTTCTTTTCCATGTTTCACATGAGTGCATTGCCAAAAAGATCGTTCTCCGTGATTGCTGGAGGTCTGGCATCATTTCTGTGAGGATGTCGCTTTCCAGCTTGGCCCCTTATGCTCGTCCGCTTGCCATGCACGCGATGAGCTTGCGTCCTGTTCGCGCCATGATGCTTGGCTCACCAACTCTTTGCTGTCGTCTCTGCTTGGGCCCTGCCCTGGCTCCGCGCCTAGGCAGCAGGGTAGAAGTCACTTGATTGCTTCCCCTTCGCATGCCCAGGTTTTCGGGGGAGGCAGCGTTGGTCTTCCTGCTGAGCTCTTTGCTGCATGCAGCAGCATGCCCGAGCGTAATCAATTGATTACCTGCAATAGCTCCTTAACCCCGCTGCTGCCGCCGCCTTGTAGCCAACCCGCGGAAGATCGCCCACTTGGTATTTCCGGTTCGCATGGCAACGTTTCGGCTGACGAAGACGGCGTCCAGCAGGCTCCTCTGACCTTGAGCAGCCCCACTCCCTATAGAGACACTTTGCTCTCTAATCCTGCCATGGATGCTTCTGCTCCTGCCTCGAGTGTGGTGTGTAATCTGCTTTTTAGATACAGGAAGCCCAGGGACCTGCACCGCCGTTGTTTCCGGTGTCTCTCATTCTGTCACCGCAGACGGGATTGCCGGGATCTGGCTGTTTGCTGGCTCTGCCGCGCCATCGGTCACCTTAGTTTCCAGTGCCCCTTGCGTGCCTTGCGCTCTACCCCGTCCTCGCCCGCAGCCTTATATACCACACCCCAGGTCGTCTCCTGTTTCGACACCGCTGCCTCCGCCCCCTTGCTTGACGTGCTTCCTCTACACCTAGCTCCCAGCCCTCGCCTCCCTCCTTCCCGCCTCGGCATGGAGCCCGTAGTGCTTGGTCGCCCCACTTTGCTCGACATCCACTATCCCATGGTCTCCGACCAAACTCCCTTGTTTGTTTAGTCAACATCTCCCCTCCTAGAGCTGTGTTCCTGCCATGGCTCCGGCGTGTTTTCCGGCAGCTGCTTGGCATCTCGGCGGTCCGTTTCACTGGCTCTGCTGTGGGCACCGTCTTTGTGGTGTTCCAGCGGGAGTCTGAGCAGGCCCGCGCCGTGCGCACCAGCCCGCTGGAGGTTGGAAGCCGCTTGGTACACATCCTGCCGCATAATGCGGGCAACAACGCCTATTCCTTCTCCTTCCGCCAGGTGGTGAACCTTTCTCTGGAGAAGCTACCTCTCGAGCTCTGGAGCAGGCGGGGCGTCACGGCCAGCGTAGCCGGCTTCGCCAGCCTCTTCAGGGTTGAGCATGCCTGTCTACATGGCAGCGAGTTTTCGAGCATCTTCGTGCTGGTCAAGGTGGAGGCCCTCCAGCACATCCCACACCACCTGACGTTCCACCACATTGATGGCGTCGGCATCTACGCCGACGTCGTTCTCAATGAGGTCTGGGACGTCACTCGCTCGCTTGGTGCTCCATCTGCTCCGCCTCGCCCTGCTGGCCGGATCGACAGTGAGATTGGTGATCTTCGTTCACTTGCTCCCCCACGCCAAGGCCAGGCTCATCCTCAGGCATCTGCGTCTGGCCCTGGTCAGGCGGCGGATGGCCTCGGCATGGCAGATAGGGCCTTCAGGGCCTTTCTACACCCACATCTCGCCTCTGTTGGGGACTGCATGGCGATGTTGAAGATCTCCTTTAAGCCCAAGCTCACCAAGGGTGCGGTTTTCTCCCTCCCCACGGCGGCGCAGATCGGGCATGAGGACGAGGGCCGTCATTGCCTACTCTCATCGCTTTTGGCGGCAGGCGTGCGCAAGCCGCGTGCCACGGTCTCCTTCGACCCAGAGGTGATGACCTTCTCCTTCCAGTTGGAGCTCAGCAACTGCCGCTCCACATCTGGCGTCGTGCAAGTGAACTCGGTGGCGATGGACGATGGCTATTTCCCGTGCTTTGATTACCTCGCGGGGTTGCTCGCGCGGGAAAGATGTCGCTCTCTGCTTTTCAAATTCTGGCCCAGGGTGGTGGATGGTGGGCTATGTGCCCGCACACTGCCGCTGCTGCCGGCCATTAAGTCCAAGTACCCGCCCAAGCCCAATGTGCCAGCATGCCTACTTCCTACTGTTGGGCCTCCGCTATCCCTGGCTGGTGGTGACCTCCCTCCTTTTGAGTCTCTTTTCCCGGGCCATGATCACATGCGGGCTCACCAAATCCTCACGTCGCGGCCGGTGTGCACGCGGCCTGCGGCCCATGTGCCGCGTCCAGAACCTGGGGTGCTGCCCATCGGATATTTATCTCCGGTGGCGGCCACAGATCTTAGGCATGGGGCTTACGCTGCGCTCCCCTCCCACATCGCAACGGCGTTCTGCAGTTGCCGCAAGCCGCCGCGTGAGCCGGAGGCCGGCGACTTCAACCGTTCCCCGCCTACGCTCCAGCTTTTTCCTTCGCCTGCGCCCCCTTCGGTTTCTCACTCAGGCCGGCCGCGACTATCCAGGTGCAGGCTCTCGACCTCAACTTGGGGCCTGCATCTGAGCCGGCGGAGCAGGAGCCCCCCCTCCGGCTCAGATGGGCAGCTCCTCGGTGGCCAGCCTGTCCAGGCGCCGGTGGCTGCCTCTCCATCCCCCCGTCGCAGCCCCCGCATCTGCGCTGCGTACGACGGGTATGCCTGGGTTTGGTGCAGCGCTCCTCCAAGCATAAGGCTGCGGCCTCTGCTTCTACCTCTAGCGGTGGCTCCTCTGGCAGCCGCTCAAGTGCCTCTTCCTCGAGGTGCAAGAAGGCCAAGGCGGTGGCGGTGGCTGGTCTCTTGGAGTTGCCGCTGCTGAGCACGCCCGCGCCTTTGACCAGGGGCAAACTCAAGCAAATTGCTCTGCATTGTGACCTCAATGTCAATGCCATCTTGGACCAAGCCCAAGCACGTGAACCAGCTATTGCTTCTACCAGCAGCTCTGCTCCTGCCAGCTAGTGCATCTCCAATGTTCTTGATGTGTAGTGCATGCTTTTATAAATGCCATCCAATGCTACCTGTTTCAGCTCTGCTCTGTGTTAAGTTAGTTCATTGTTCTTCCTTTTATCCTATGCTCGGTCTAGTTCTACAGTTAGGTCCTGTCCAAGCTAGTTTGCTTCTGCTATGTTCATCAGTCAGTTTGTATCGAGTCTGCTATCGCCCCTCCTATGGGCTTCATGTTATCAGTAGCTTGTTTTTGTTGAACATGCATTTGCTTTTTCTCGTCTCCTTCATGGGTTGTACGCTCTTGCTTATATTATGAAGCTACTTAATTGGAACTTTCGTGGTCTCGGTGATGATGACAAATGCTCGCTAGTCCGTGATGTTCTAACCTCTTGCTGCTCTAGCATTGTGTGTTTGCACAAAACTGCAAGTTCTCTCTCAGTCCAAGCTACGCAGTTTTCTTACCGCCAATCTCTATAATCATGCGACCTCTCCCTCTGATGGTGCCTCGGGGGGCATTCTTGTTGCCTGGGACTCAACTGTGGTGACTGGCCAGCCAATCTCAACACACAAGTACCATGTTACTGTCAGCTTTTCATCCACAACTACCAATGTTTCTTTTGTGCTCACATCAGTGTATGCTCCTTGTCTGAATCGGGAGAGGCCTCTTTTTTTGAAGCTATGAGCAATATTGCTATGCCAGCTGAGGCCCCATGGATGGTTGCGGGCGATTTCAATATGTACCGGTTTGCTTCTGAAAAATCTCGAGGTAATATCAACTGGAGAGTCATGGAAACTTTCAATTCCTGGGTCAGGGCTAATGGCCTGGATGATATTCAGTTGGATAACAGATTTTTCACCTGGTCCAACAAGAGAAGTTCTCCTACGCTGGCTCGGTTAGATCGTGTGTTGGTCAATGCCTTTTGGAACCTCGGTTTCTTGCAGACCACTGCTGCCATTGTGCCTGCCACTACTTCTGACCACGCACCCATTTTGGTTCAGTTTGATACTAATGCCATGAGAGGCAGCTTGTTTAGGACGGAAAACCACTGGCTAGCGATGGAGGAAACTAGGAGCATCATCATTGACAGCTGGACAAGGGGACACAGAACCATGCTCTCTTTAGCTTCTGTCATCAGTTTCAAGATGAGAAGAGTTAGAGCTGTCATCCGCGCTTGGAGCAGGAAGAAATCAAGCCTCAGAGTATATTAAGACAACAACAAGCAGGTGGTGAATTTCCTGAATGTAGTTGAGGAAAGGCGCCCCCTTTCGACTCTCGAAGTGGTGCTTCGGGAGTTCGCCTCTGCCAAGGTTGAGCAGCTAGTTTTATGGCAAACTGCTCTTTGGCGTCGTCGTGCTAAGGTTCATTGGTGCGTGTTTAGAGATGAGAACTCCCAATTCTTTCACGCTGCTGCAAATTGTCAGGCCCGCAGAAACAAAGTTAAGGTCCTTGTTCAAGATGGTGTGGAGATCTACCAGAACAATCTCAACTTGGCCCTGGCTACTAGCTACTTCAAAAGTCTGCTAGGTCAGCCTGCTATGTCTTTGCCTATAGTTCAGCTCAGCTCCTTATATGCGCCAACGGACCTGACCGAGCTCGTGGCTGATTTTACTTTGGCAGAAATTGTGTCCGCCATCAATGGAGCCCCCAATAATAGGAGCCCTGGCCCGGACGGCTTCACTAATGAGTTTTACAAGGACTTTAAGCATCTGATCAAGGATGATATTCTGAAGTTCTTTGCTGATTTTCATGCAGACAATGTATTGTTGGAAGGGATTAACATGGCCTATATCACTTTGCTGCCTAAGAAAGATACTCCGCTTGCTTTAGGCGATTACAGACCTATCTCCTTGGTTCACAGTATGCCCAAATTGGTCTCTAAGGTCTTAACAAACAGATTTCAACGCCGAATTCCA
The DNA here is from genome assembly GCF_002162155.2 of Triticum dicoccoides. Lineage (NCBI taxonomy): Eukaryota > Viridiplantae > Streptophyta > Magnoliopsida > Poales > Poaceae > Triticum > Triticum dicoccoides. The sequence continues at coordinate 117,055,094 of NC_041390.1, read as the reverse complement.
GATTTGGTGCACCCTTTGCAATCGGGTTTTTTGAAAGGTCATTCAATCATTGAAAACTTTGCTCTAGCCACTGAGCTGGTTTAGACTGCTCATAAAAGGAAGCTGCCGGTTATCGCCTTAAAGTTGTACTTTCAAAAGGCCTTTGACAATGTGAGTTGGAGCTGCCTTTTGCAGATCTTACAAGCTCGTGGTTTCCCGCAGAAATGGACCTAATGGATTTCCTCCTTGTTATCCACTGGCAAATCGCGTGTTTTAATGAATGGGGAGCTTGGTGATGTTTTTTCTGCCAAGAAGGGCTTCCATCAAGGGGGTTCTCTCTCTCCATACCTCTTCATCTTGGTTGCGGATGTGCTTCAACGCCTATGCTGCATGCATTTCCAGGCCGACAGCTTGCTGCACCCCCTCGGTTCAGATGTTCTATTCCCAGTTTTGCAATATGCGGATGACACTCTGCTTATCTTCCAGGGAAATTTGCAACAAGCTCAGGTTATCAAAAACATCCTTTTTGCTTTCTCGAATTTCTCCAGTCTGCAAATAAACTTCCACAAAAGCACGTTGGTCCTGGTTTCAGTTGAGGTTGATACTACGTTGGAGATTGCTCAGCTTCTTGGTTGTCCAGTCTCCTCCTTCCCATGCACGTACCTCGGTCTGCCTTTGTCTCTGCATAAGATTACTCATGGTATGCTCCTACCAGTGATTCATAAAGTTGACAAGAGGCTGTCGGGCTGGCCAGCTACTTTTCTTTCATGGGGAGGCAGGCTTACGTTAATCAACTCGGTGCTTGCCGGCATTCCGAGCTACTTCATGACTTGCTTCCCATGGCCAAAGGAGTCCATCTCTAAGCTGGAGGGTTTGCTACGCGCCTTCTTCTGGCAAGGAAAGAGCAAAACCTCGGGCAGCCACTGTCTTGTGGCTTGGGACAAGGTTATCCAGCCACGATGCGCGAGTGGCCTGGGAGTCAGGGATCTATCAGCTCAGAACCAAGCTATGATGTGTAAGTTTGTGGCCAAAGTTCTTCAGTTTTCAGACATACCATGCTATCAATGGCTGGCTTCGCAATACTAGAAATAACTTACCCAGTGGCAATAGTACGCGCAACACAACTTTCTGGAGAGGTCTCAAAACTTATATTCCGCTGGTCTTGTTTTCCTCTTGCTGCTCGCTTGGCTCCGGGGCTCTCGTTTCATTTTGGCAAGATCGGTGGCTCTAGGTTGGAAGGTTGATGTTTGTGCTGCCAGTTTTATACTCTTTTGCCAAGGATAAGCTATGTTCAATCCCGTCGCAAATTACTCAGGATGGTTGGGATATACAACTGCACCCAAATCTCTCGCATACAGCGACAGAAGAGTTGCAGGTCCTGCTTGACCTCATCGCAAATGTCACTCCGACTGACGCCAATGTTGATCACCAGGTCTCTTCTCTCTTTGGGAAGGAGCTTGCTACATGTTATTTCTACAAGATGCTCACCTTCCGGGGAATGCGGTGTGCTTTTGAGCAGAGGATTTGGGATAGGATCATTCCTAACAAGCACAAGGTTTTTCTTTGGCTGGCTTTTCATGGGCGCTTAAACACAAGGGACAACATGTTCAAAAAAGGCTGGTCTGCGCTTGTCTCCAATGCTGACTGTGATATCTGCCCCGCTGTGGAGTCCATTGACCATGTCGTACTGCGGTGTCGGTCTGTCAAACATCTCTGGGGCAAGCTGCGGTTGAACCCGTTGGCTTGTGCTTCCCCTAATCTTCTCTCTTTCTTCGTGCGTGTTTCCCAGCAACCAATTCTCAAGAGGAAATGGATGTTGCCCTTGCAGCATGTGTCGTCACTCTATGGCATGCTCGGAATGATCGCGTTTTTAACAGTACTTCCTGGTCTGACCCATACACATGGTTCTATGCTACGGACTTGCTTCGTCTTTGGCTGCACAGAGCTAAGCGGCAACATGACAAGGATGATTTGAAGACTTGGGCGCTTTGTTTGTCCAACTAATTATGCTGTAGCTTCTGATGTTCTCCTTCCTTCTCTTCCTCTCCTCTCTGTCTCTTCGCACCTTGGTGCGTTCCTCTTGATTCCTGTAATGGACTCTTTTGTCCCCCAGGCTACGGCCTATTTGAAATATATAAGGTAGAGCGATCTCTACCTTTTACTTTCAAAAAAAGTGTGGGGTTTATATATATATTTTAGAAAAGGAGGATGACCCCCGGCCTCTGCATCTAGGTGATGCATACGGCCACAAGTGTGGGCTTTATATATGACCTTGAAATGGAATGTATGAACAGCAACGACTGAAGGCTCAATGTTTTAGTGTACTGTACTTGGCTGTGATTCCGATACAAATTTATTCGGCCGTACTTCCTTCCTAATCATGTTTCTACCGATTTTGATCAGGTTTGTAGGATATTGCACAAAATAAACAAATTGTTAAATCAAGAAAGACATACAATTTCTTCAGCAGTTGAGCTGAATGTTAATGGCATGCAAACTTAAACAAGATATGTTTAAATTTCCCCAGAGCATTGACGTGTGGTAAGTTTTTGATTTTATAAATT
>NC_041390.1:117044212-117052063 GCF_002162155.2 Triticum dicoccoides | reverse complement strand
CATCTTTATTTAGTAAACTGTAAATAAGAAATACGTGCTACCTACACACACACGAAAAACAATAACTGCTTACCATGTTCTGATGCCTCTGTACATATATATAGCACAGCAGTTGTGTCCACTAGTCGGGGGGAGTACCTTCCTAATGCTTCATTTACGAAGTCACCGTAGGCGCCTCGTCGTCGACGGGAACGTCTCCTCCCACTGAAAGCGCATCGCCGGAAATCCTGAAATAAATCCAGGAATAATGCGAGCACCAGGATTTGAACCCTGGTGGGTTAGGATACCACTGTCCACCTAACCAACTCAACCACATGTTGATTCACGTTCCATCTTTATTTAGTAAACTGTAAATAAGAAATAAGTGCTACCTACACACACACACACAAAAGAGAGCAATAATTGCTTACCATGTTCTGGTGCCTCTGTACATATATATAGCACAACAGTTGTGCCCACCAGTCCATCCATCTATCTGCACATAGATCCTTAACAGATCATACATGATGCAGAGAAGGTTCGACTGCCAGATGAAAGCAAATGCAGCAACCGTGCTACTCCTTGTCCTCCTTGTATGCCACGCGTTATCCGCAGAATGTAAGTGCATGTTATTTCTTCGAGTTTGTAACTGATGGTTATCGTCGCCGTCGTCCAGATTTCAAGATCCGAGGCCGCCGCGGCGGCGCCGGCGAGGTCAACCTTGACGTGTGCCGGCCAAACTTTTGCGGAGGTGGTTCTCAAGGCGATAACTGCTGGTGCTGTGAACCACTGGAGTCTTGCAGCTATGGGTCGCTGCAGGATTGCCTCATCCCCATAAACGCCCTGCGGTTCCTCGGTAGTACAGACGACAGAGCGATGCGAGTTTAGTTGGCTGGATGATGCGAAACTTTCACTTTGAAAGAGACGTCCAGGCTAGAAATCAGACAGCACAATTCTGGTGCATGTCCGACGACAGATGGTCAATAAGAGAGTTACGGTAACGGGAGTTCATGTTAGCTCTTGAAAGAACAAAAAGGAAACATGTTCACATTTTCTACACTATCAGTTTTGGATTATGCCGCTGTAATGTTTTTTCAGATTCGCTCTCCATTCCCGAAAACAAAAGAGACAGATTTTGTTGCAAATAGTAGCTTTGTAATTTTTTTAATCATCGGCCCGGAGCCAAGTAGGAAAATTTCATCTCTCCACCGAAGATAACTCAACTAGATTTTGATTATTAAGAAGACAGGCGCATCTCTCTCCAGTCTCCACAGTCAACCATGATTGAAGGAAACCAATAAAAAGCTCTTAAAAATTCATCGGCGCACGTTCAACGGAGTAAATAAGAAAAAAAAACTTTCACATTTTTGGCTAGGGTTACAAAAAACTACCATTTACTTTAATTTCACAAAAAGTTATCACAAAATTGGTTGAATGTTCCAAAAAAACGCTAATGGTTGGATGATTAAAATTGGATCCGGATTATGACAGAGCAGGCCCACATGTTTGTTTGAATGTTAGGTTGACCGTTAAGTCTGATATTCTGACAGGTGGGCCCACATGTCAGCTTCTTCTTTGCCCCTTCTTCCCTAGCACCGGTGACCTCATTTTCCTCCGGTGTCGTTTCAATGGACGTTATCGAGGGGGATCCACGTCTGACGCCGTCGAGAGGGTAAGTAGGGTGGGGTAGGAGGTGCGCTTGAGGCCGTCGGGAGGGGAGGATGAGCTCGCAGGCTTGACCCCCGATCGTATCAGGATGCCCACGGTCGAGCCTCGACCAGATCTAGTAGCCCACGGTTGCAATGCACGTCCATGGCTGACCATGGCGGGGCGGTAGCAGTGGGTGCTACTTGTGAGTTGCGTTGGGTTTTCCCTGGAGAGGAAAGGAGAAGCAATACAGTAGCGGGTTGTATTGCCCTCAGTAGAAACCAAAGTTATCGAACCAATAGGAGATTCACACAGACAAAGGTCGACAATACCTACACATACAAACAAAATACTTGCACCCAACGCGGCAAGAGGGTTGTCAATCTCCTTGTTCCCGTTAATTGCAAGGATTAATTCTGATAGTGAAAGATATATAAATTGCAAAAGGAAATAAAAGTACATAAATTGCAGCAAATTTTTAGGGTTTTAGTAAATATGGTGAATGGACCTGGGGGCCATAGTTTTCACTAGAGGCATCTCTCTCAAGAACATAGCATACGATGGGTAGATAAATTGTTGTTGGGCAAGTGATAGAAAAGCGCATAGTTATGATGTTATTCATGACATGATCAGTACATAGGCATTACGTCCGTGACAAGTAGACCAAAATGATTATGCATCTATGCTTGCCTCTCTAGGTATTAAGTTCATAACAAATTAAGAGAGTGATGCATGAAGTGATGACACGATGTAGACAAAATAAGACCAATCAATATGGATCGAACCCCGTCGTTTTACCCTTAGTAGCAACAATACAAATATGTGCCTCGCTACCCCTTCTGACACGAGGTGAGGACACCGCAAGATTGAACCTACTACCATGCACCACTTCCACTGAAGATCTAATCATCAACTGGGCCAAAAAAACTCATAGATCAGAAAGTATTACATAACTATAACAATCACACATAATAAAGTTTAGAATATAGCTCAATTACTTTGGCAGTCTGATCATAAACCCACAATTCATCGATCCCAACAAACACACCGCAAAAAAGATTACATTAAATAGAACTCCGTGGAGAACTTAGTATTAAAGATCAGAGAGAGAGAGATCCATCTAGCAAATCACTATGGACCCGTAGGTCCTGTAGGAACTACTCACACATCATCGGAGGTGCAACTAGGTTGATGTAAAAGCCCTCCATGATCGATTCCCCCTGCGACAGAGTACCGGCACAGGCCTCCAGATGGGATCGCGGAAGAACACAGGCTTGTGGCGGCGGAATAATTGTTTCGAGTTGTCACAACCCTAGAAATTGATTATAAATAGTTTCATCATCGTCCATGCATCATGTTTAAAATTCAAAGGAATTTGAAATGGGGATGTTCAAACCCTAGCACCAAGTGAAATTTAACTAGGATCAAAATAAAATATTTTCAATGAACCCAAAATGCCCTTCATTAATGTTTGATAATTTTGGCAAGGGTTTGGATCCAAACAAAAAATAGTGCACATTTTTAAGGAATATTCTGGGAAATGAATTTAAATCATTATCGTATTTGAATTTAGATATATATTTTCAAATATTTTATGTGCATTTGGAAAATTCCATTTAGCAACATAAAAATATTCAAAGGGTTTCTGGTACTGTTTTGATTCTGTTTTGAAATTGAAACGGTGGCAAATGGATAAGAAAATAGAAATAAACATAAAAGAAAACATACATGGCGCTTACCTCTGCGGACCAGCACTGTAGCAGGCCTAGCCCACTAGGGACAAGGGCGTCTTCAACCTCCCGCCAGTAGGATGCCAGACGCGTGCCCGACTCGTGCGTGCTACGCGCGCCACACGAGCTGCCTACCTGCCTCCCTAGGCCACGTCGATGACGTGGATGACCCCCTCGTTGTTGTCCGATATGGATGACCTCCCCATTCACCACGCAGCCCTCTCCCTCTTCCTCCTGATGCCATGGCCGAAGCCATCGAAGCCGCGCCACCATAGTAACCGCAGCCATCGTGCTCCCTTGTATTCCCACCGTGTCTACAAACTCTGCCTCTGTCGTAAGTGTCATCTCCACCAAGACACGAGATGCCGAACGCCCTACAACGTCATCGACTCCGTCTTCTACCTCCGGCCTCTGACATTGTCGTGGACTTAACACGGCAGATACCGTAGCAAAAGGACTTAGGTGTGGAGCCATCACAGCTAGGTTAGCTTGAAGGGGTTGAACGGGACAAAGGACACAGAGAGTTTACCCAGGTTCGACCCTTCTCAATGAGGTAAAAGCCTACTCCCGTTTTAGGTTGTATTGCTTTGGTTTCGATTACTAGGGAGCGAATACGCTTGACCTAGCTCTTGATTGATTGTTTCCTGAGTTAACCCATCGCTGGGTCACCCCTTCATATACAGGTTGATGCCCCGCGGCTTACAAAGTCCTGGCCGGCTCACACAAACGTGACCGTCTCGGTTTCTAACTAAACTTTCCTTACAGAACAAACGGCGGCTCGTCCCTTTGGGCCTCAGGTCGCCCCCGGGTCTTGGGCCTGCAATAGGCTTGCTCTATGAACCACCATCTTCATGTCTTCTTGGCCCTTATCGGGACTCTTCATCTTTAAGTCGCTAATGGCATGACCCGGCCCCTCTTGGGCGGGTCATACCTAGTAGTTATATCTCCAACATTAAGCCCTAGGTTGATTTGAACTTGTTCACATCAATCTTCACCTCTTGACTTAACAACATCTTCCATTATCAATTCCTCATCAATTCATTGTAACCCGCCATGACGTCACATTTCAGAACCGTGATAACCCGTCATGACATCACTGCGCATTAACTTTGCACAAAGCCCAAGACATCTCAACATATCTTTATCTTAATGGACCTCCCAAAAATCGAGGCCTTCACATAGCCGCATATTCATTTTCGGCCTCCTTGATTCCCGTGCCCGCCATCTTATCTTTTCCTTATAAATAGGGGTAGGGGTCCTTCCTTTCACTTTTTACCCTTGCCTCCTTGTCTTCGTCTTCCTCCTTGCGACGCCTCTACAAACCCGAGCTCCGCCGCCGTTGTCTTCCTCCAGTGTCCTCAACTCCGGCTGCTGCATCGACCTGAACGGACCAGAGAAACACGGAACTCTTCCGCTGTTCAACAACATCAATAGGTACCCATTCTGCTTCGCATCAGATATGTACTAGGGTTCACACAATTCATCGGAGTTCTCCGGTGTCCATCAAAAACACCCCATTGTCCTCTTGCACATGCTCAGTTTGATCCAAACGCAATACAAACTTGATGCGTCAGTAGTTTTAGCCTTTGTCTCCTAAGCACAGATGCGTTATGTCCTCCTGGGATGCAATACCCAGCTCGCGTGTTCTTCCGCCGCTGTAACTAGGTTTAGTAATTTATATTATTTTCTGAGCTGCTGTAGATCCAAAATCATAGAACCGATTCGTGGAACCTGTTTGTTCAGTACATAGACAAATTTCATTTATAGACCTCTGGGCACTTGTAACTTCAACCGTGCTGGTGGTTTATATGATAGGTCGTAACCCGCTAGACACCATTAGGCCCTCTTTAAGCCGTTAGTATATGTTCAAAATCTATGTAACCCGGCATCGTCTTCTAGTGTAATCATGCCAACCGTTATAACACATATTTTTTGCATACGAATTAGCCTTTCTTAACACACTTATTTTTTGATCTCTGGACGGCTTAACATCATAACCTTAATCCGACAATATTTTCCTTTCTAGGCTTTCATCAACAAAATCACCAAAACCGTCACTTCATGCAACTAGGTCGCCTCCCGGGTTACAAAGCAGACGCTGAATGAGCATGTTCAAGTGGGTGTCTTAGCCGCAATGACATTATCCACTGGAGAGACTGAGGAACAGAAACCACCCCTGATCCAAAAGAAGGAGAAGTCGTAGTTTTTACTGATCACATGCTCTGGGGGTTCACTCCGCCCGACTCAAAATTCTTTTGTGATGTGCTGCATTTCTTCCAACTCCATCCGCGACATATTGGGCCCAACTCTGTTTCAAACATCTGCAACTTCCAAGTGTTTTGCGAAGTGTATCTTCAACAGGAGCCCACTATAGAACTGTTCAGGGAATTCTATTACCTGAACCGCCAAACAGAGTTCACAGACGGGCCCAACCTAGAACTAGGTGGCATTTCCATTCAGAGGCGGAAAGAAGCCACTTTTCCTACTGTCACACCTCCCAGCCATCCTAAGGACTGGAACCAGACTTGGTTCTACTACAAAGACACCTCTCTAGAAGGCGAAAATCCTGTGCCAGGTTACCGTGAAAACCTACTTAGCAACAGACATCCTCTCCCAGAATCGATCATCACAGAAGAACGGGCCAAATATATGCCCATTTTTTCAAAGATCAGAGCCTTGATGGCCAACGGTTTGATTGGAGTCAATCTGGTTTGATGCTGGGTCGCATGAAGAATCTTGCCCTTAAGTCGCCGATCCGGCTTAATGTGTGAGTATACCGGCGATGTCAAAGATCCGTTGTGTTACTCTCTAATTCATCTGGAAGATAAAAGATCAATGATATGACGAAGACTCTGCTCAACGAGAGTTTAGAGACTTGCAGTAAAGTGGGGTTGAATCCCTTCTATACCCTCAACAAGCCGCCAGCTGTAAGTATTCGAACAACTTTCACTAAATCCTTAATTATCAATCTGCCTTCTCATTATTACTTGAACTTCTGCAGGCTGACTCCCCCTTTTGGAATAAGAAACTCCAAGATAAGCCGGCCAAGAAGGTCATAAACAAGACCAAGGTGACCAAGAAACCTGCCAAAAAGAAGGCAGATGCAACTGATCTTTTTACTCTGGATGATGAGTCGAAGGTAGAACTTGACTCCCTTGGCTCTTTCTTTGCTCATCTTATTGACATTGATTTCTATCAGGATGACGCAGAGGCCAACAATGCAGATGGTGAAGAGGTAACTATCCTTTCCTCCTACTCAGAACCTCTGCCAAGACAGAAAGTTCATCAAGCGAGCCGGAGAGTAAGGTTTTCTCACCCTTTAGCTTACTTGGATCCCAACTTTATTTTGAAGAAGCAGCAACACGAAGTTCGCCGCACGATCCGGAATAGAGGCGGTGGGAATCTCTCTTCTGGCTTACCCAACACGCCGGTTCCTCGCAAGCACCGAGCAGAGGTTTCACATATTTCCGACTTAGCTTTTTCGAAGGCGGGTCTTATTTGACAACCTATTAACCCTTCTGATTCAAACTATTAGGGAACTTCTCACTCCTCATCTGGTGACTCCAATGGGACTCGGATCCCCCTCTCCAAAGTCGCCCCAGGGTGAGAACATTGAATTTCTTTGGTTTTGAAACCCTTTGTAAATCATCATACTAATGTCTTTGTGTCTCATTGCTAGTGGTAAAGCCAAGCCAAGCAAGAATGTGAAGACAAGTAAGTCGGGTGATGACACCAACACCACTGAGCCGGAGAAGCAAATGATGTCAGAGGCTTCCCATCAAACTCTTGAAGCTGCCACTAACGATCCGCTGCCAGAAGAGCACCATGTCACCATGGATTCTATGGATGTTAACCCGGCAAATGCTAAGCCGCCAAGTCCTTTCAAGCCTGCTGAAGAAAAGGCTGAAGATGTTATTGTCACCGGGTTTGGCTATACAGAACCAGGAAACCCCACTGTCTTGTCAAAACATAGCGCCAAGGAAGGATTTTCAGTTGCTCACAAGGGCAAGTGGAAGCTGGACTTGGAGCGTTATGCCCTATTTAATGCTCATGAGATTCATGCGGGTTATCTAAACCACCTTCATACCAACCATGACTTTGAAGCCGGCTTAGTCAATCTGATGAAGGAGCGCTTTGAGGTAAACACTCAAAAACTCTTCTAATATATATATACATATATATAGGGTGGGTCTATTATGATAACACCCTTAAGACTCTTATTCTTCTAACCCCTCCGACCCACCCCGTTAGCTACAAACTAAAAAAATAAATCCCACCCCATCTTATCCTCTCGTCACCCACCCACCTCTCTCTCCCTGTGCTCCTCAATCAAGTCTACACGCCTCCCGTTCTAGCCCGCCGCCGCACCATCTCCTCCCCGGCACCACCGCACTACTCCCTCCCCGCGCCGTGGCACCAACCCCTCCCCGTGCCGCCGCACCATCTTCTCCCCTGCACTACCACACCACCTCACTCCCCGTGCCGTGGCAACACC
>NC_041390.1:117038622-117043682 GCF_002162155.2 Triticum dicoccoides | reverse complement strand
AAGCACCACCGCACCACCTCACTCTCCGCGCCGTGGCACCACCACCTCCCCGCGCCGCCACACCCTCTCCAACCACCTCCCTCCTTGGGCCACCTGCCCCCGCGTCAGCCAGCCACCGAATCTGCCCCATCACCATCCTCCCACGACTACCCGATGACAGATCCGGTTGTAGCCGTCCTGGGGGCGTTAGCAATGGCCGACTCCAAGGATTGGAGGGGTTACGTTGAGTTTGGGGGTCGCCGGAGACCCACCCCTCCACCCCTGCCCAGATCAATCAGGCGCGTGCCGGTTCTTGCTGCCCACCCCTCCGCCGCCGCACGAGTCGTGCGGTTGACTTTTTTTGTTTTTGCTACAGAAAACTTCAATGCACCGTGAGGGATGGCTTCGGGGCTCATCCGACGTCCTCCGGATGCGAATGTTGAAGTCCCTCCCCTCTCTTCCACTACGTTGCCTGATTCCCTCCAATTCCTCTATTTGGCAGGTCTGGCAGCACTCCCGCATCGATGCAGCTCACTTCGTCCATATGGGTGTTTTTTTGGATCGAAATGCAGCTCACTTCGCCCAGTTTCCGGAACAGCATGAGCGTGCGGGCGTCCCTGCCCTGCAGCCAGGCGACAGCACCCGTGCAGTCCACAAACGAGGCCGTGAAGTTGAAGAGCGACCGGTGAGGTGGCCCTTTCCAGCGAGAAAATCATGCAGTGCTGTCGAGTGTGGCGTGCAGTGCAACTCGCCTCGGCGTGCAGTCTACGGCTCTCACCTGCAGCTCTCTCCTACACTTCTTGTTTGCACGCGGCGGGAGACAAGTGCACTGCACTATGGTGGCCGGCCGCATAATTATTTCTTTAGTAGTTCATCTTTGCTGTTTGTTTTAGTTTCACCATGTTTGTGGTTCCCTTATGGCATCTCGTAGTACGTATTGCATATACATGCAGTTTTTTCTAATGCGAAGATAACAATATAATGGTGTAACAGAAAAGTTCTAGAACAAAAGAACACAAATAGTTAAAATAATGCAGTTCACTAGTCTTGTCTACTAGTTTGGACGTAGTAATAGAAAAGGTTTACCGGAGGGCTGATGTGCCCGGCAGCGCCGCCATGCAGTTCGCTGGCGATGCCAGAGATGCCGCGGACGCGAGCGGTTGAGATGGCCCTGGTGTGCCGCTCAGATGGGCGGCGTGCACAATTCAGTTAGAAATTTTCTTTTTTAAAACTATTCAAGGATATGTCCAAGCTGGTGCAGGTTTCTGATTTATTGCAGCTCGGTTGGTCCCCAAAATACAGTTCTGCTGATCCTCTATTGCAGCTCTGGCAGGTGCTAGTGCTGATTTTGTTGTATGTATGTGTGTGTGGCTGCGTAAAACAACTGATGGATGTATTGTGCCCATGAACATCATCAGCGACCATAGACAGTGGCGCAATATAGAAAGTACTTTGGTTGGTTCGACCGTGTAGTACTTTGTGTTTTTGTGCGGTTCACTTGTTCTTTTAAAAAATCAAAATAATGTTGGTGGGAGGTAACATTCTTTGATGCAATGTAATTTTTAATGCACCCCATTTGCCCTTTTCATGCAGCTCACTAAACATTGACCATGTAGTCTAGTTGAAACTAAAAAAACTCAACAGAAACCAAAACATCTTGAAGAAGTTCACTTCTTATCTGATGTGGTTCACTCGCTCAGTCTCTGCGGTCCACTTATTAGAAAAAAAAAGTAATTTTTTTTTTATAAAATGACAAAAGAAATCTTGAAAGCTCACTTGACTATCTGATGCAGTGCAGTTTTTGGTCTGAAGCAGTGTGTTCATGTGTCTTATGCAGAAAACACGACGATTTTGGTCTGGCGAAAAACAGAGTGTCTGTGTTTCGGTATTTTTAACATTACTCTTAAACCATAAAGAATTAGAGATAGCATTCTACATGAAAAAGTTGCGTCTTGATGATACCTTTCTAACGACGTAGCGTTTGGATCATTCCGACGAGCGGTTTTAGAAAAATTACAAAAAACAGTCGTTGCCACTCGTCGTCCATCACATGATTTTCAAAATTTACTAAAAACCGTAAGAAATCTCAAAAACATTTCAACATATGAAAGTTGCGCCTTGTCCGTAGCTTTCCAACGGCATATCACATGCCTCGTTTTGACAAACGGTTGAAAAATTGGAGCGAAAACAGTACCTAAAACTTGATTTTTTTTGAAAAACAAAATTCCACGATTTAGTAAAATTAAAACTGCTCTTAAACAGTAATGAATTAGAGAAAGTAATAGATATGAAAAAGATGCGTCTCGACGATATCTTTCCAATGGTGTATCATTTCCTTCATTCCGATAAGTGGTTTAAAAAACGGAAAAATACGCTCACTGCCACTCGTTGGGCGCCCACCATTTTCAAAACTGCTCTTAAACCGCGATAAATCTCGAAAAGTGTTCAACATGTCAAAGTTGCGCCTAATCCATAGCTTTTCAACGGTTATTATATGCCCCGTTCTGACAAACGGTTAAAAATTAGAGCGAAAATAGTACCGAGAAAACACAACGTGCTGTTTTTTTCGACACGAAGTTCACTAGTCTCTGTGTTGCAGTACCTTTGCTACTGAAAGTGCAGTGCCCTCGCATTGAGCATGCAGTACGGAAGTGTTATCAGAATAGTTATTCTGCTAATATTAGCAGAATAGACCGCCAAGTCTACTGAATATGAAAGAATTGAACATATTGTAGACTTAATTAAATAGCACCTTTGACCTTGTAGCTATTCCATCGCAATTTTTTAACTCTGCTGAATGAAAGCAAGTAGTTCCCAATGGCCGGCTTAAACTGGAAGGTTAAGCCGTGACTTCAAATTGTAGTGCTAAAATCCGCATATGTAGCCCCCAAGGGCCGGCTTAAGCTGCATAGCTAAGCTGGGACTTATCACCATACTTATGAACAAATCCTCATATGTAGCCCCCATGAACCGATTTTCGTTTAAGAAACTAACCGGCTCATAAAGATTTGCCTTTAAAAAAGAGCAATACAGATTAGCCCCGAAGTGCCAAGTAAAATGGTTGTATTATGCTTGGGACAAATAAGATGATTAAAATAACCACACACTGCCGCTTAATCTCTTTGTCTCGCAGGCTGAATTAAATATGAAGGAATCCCAAGTGGTGGATCTGCGGTAGAACATCCAAACTCAGCAATCTGAAACTTCCAAGGCCAAATCAGAACTGAAAACCACTTTGGAAGACATTGAGAAGTTGAAAAAGGATTTCAATGCTAAGAGGAACAGCTGGGATATGGAGAAGGCGACTCTATTGAAAAGAGCTGAAGATGCAGAGGCTGCTCTTAAGCCGGTGACTAACGAGTTATCCGGTCTGAAGCGTCAAATTAATAGCAGGACATCCGCCATCTTTGGTAAGTAACATTATACTTCAATCTTTCACCACCAACATATAATAACCCTCAGCCAATTTATCAATATCTTTGCCAATGCAGGTTCCAGAAGCTCCAACCTTGGTGAAGATATGTGTGTGAAGCTTAAAGCTGTGTATACCCTTGTGGAACAGTTATACACCGGCGCTCAACGGGCTATATCCGCTATCTCACATAAGAAGCAACCACCTTCACTTATCAAGGAAGTGCTGGAGAAATTTTCCGTGCTGCCTCAAAGAGTTGAAGAGCTAAAGCGATCAGCGGCCAGAGCTGGTGCCATCACCGTGCTGAGTCGGGAAAAGGCATGGCAGGCAGAACTGGACCCAAAAAAGTTGGCCACCGGCTGCCCAAGCTTGAAAGAGGACATGCCTCCCTTCGAAGCAGCAGATTTCACCAAATGTGTAAGGGAAATGCGCCCTTTAGCAAGCAAGCTAGCTGAAGAGACTGACTTGTCAAAATGTCAGGCGGCTTACACCAAAGAAAACTCAAGGGTAGCAGCACCGGTTCATGATGTTGTGGATCTCATCCCACCAACACGTAAGCACACCTTCGCTCCCGATATTGACCCGTCGACCCTCATAGATGATGAAGCTGTATTGAAAGCTTTGACTGGGTTTAACTGGGCCACATCTGACTTCCAGATGACAGGCGTGAAGAGCCGGCGCAGGATGACCCGGAATCCGCAACCCGCCAGGACCATGAGAACTGACCAAAGGGTCGGTTTGCAAACTACCACATAGAATTTGTGCATAGAAAAACACATATTCTTTTGGGCCATCTGACGCCTTGTAATAGGCTAGCTGAAAACAATGATCTGCCATGCCATCGTGCATGTTTATTTGCATAATACATTAAACCACCGATCTGATGCTAAAGATCTACTGCTTATGCTCATAATATTATCAATCACATAGGTCATGTTATCATATTCCCTGCACACAAGTAGAGAACATGTGCCCTGGCGATTCACACCTGGTGGGTCATGATGTCCCATATAAATTTTTTCTGGTGACTTTAAAGTCTATAACTAGGGCGAGTTATCAAAGCTCGCCTATTCATCCCACAATAAACAAACATACCTGGAAGATTGCCTCAAATTGCCGGCTTATATCACCGCATCCAGTGAGGGTGACAACCCAACACTACAAAAAAGACATATCCGTGACATTTTGGGCCAAACAATTTTTTTTCTGTCATACTTATGACACCTCTATGACGATAATTGCGACAAAACCCGATATCATCATAAATGTGGTGGGGTCCTACTTCTATGACAAAAAATCATGACAGAAAATGGGCTTTTCGTCCTGGGCGGGCCGGAGACGCATCTGCATGACATTCTTTGGGCCATCCATGACGGAAAAAACCGTGGTAGAAGCGAGGGCGCGGAAAATATCGGGGAGTCCCCGGTTACGGTGGGTGGTCGGGGGCCGAGCGATGCGCGTTTCTCTCGTAGGTACGCGTGTGTGTGTGAGGCGTTGTGCTCTAACTGAACCCGAGTGAGGCGTTGGGCTCTAACTGAACCCGAGCGATTGCACTGCAGGCTACGCGTTACTGAACCCGAGCGATCGATCGATGGCTCTTAACTGAACTCGATCGAGCGGTTCCTTCGCTACTGCTGCTAACCGAAGCCGATCGATGCTGCCTCTAGAT
>NC_041390.1:116938052-117038470 GCF_002162155.2 Triticum dicoccoides | reverse complement strand
GATGAACATGACCCCGTGGTGTTGCCTCTAGATGAACAGTACCCCCGATCGATCGAGTCGGTTGAGGCTGGATGAACAGGACCCCATGGAGGGCAGGATGAACAGGACCACCCTGTGGAGGGCAGGATGAACAGTAGACAGTGGAGGGCAGGATGAACAGTAGCCCGTGGAGGGGTGGTTGAATAGGAGCTCGTGGAGAGGGCTGGTTGAATAATAGTCGGTGGAGTAGTGCGCGGTGGAGGCTGGATGAACACGAGCCCGTGGATGAACAATCGCAAGTGGAGGCTGGAGGAGGTCGACGGTGGATAAACAGTAGCCCGTGAAGGCTGGAGGGGGTCGACGGTGGAGATGAACAGTATCCCGTGAAGTCCCATTTTGCGGTACGCCACACCCCTCCCGATGAACAGGACCCCCGTTTCGACCGTAGCGCTCCAACCCAAGTCCGTTTTCTCCATTTTGGCGTACGCCACACCCCTCCCGATCAACAGGACCTCCATTTCGACCGTAGGAGGTCCGTTTCGTCCGTTTTGCGGTACGCTAGACCCCTCCCGGTGAACAGGATCCCGTTTCGAACATGGCCGGTCGAACACAAGGCCGTTTCCTCCGTTCTACGGTACGCCAGGCCTGGTTTCCATCGGCTGTTCCTTCCAAGCCCTCCCGATGAACATGACGACACATTCCGTTCCGACCCAGCCGGTTGGCTCCCCATGAACACGACGACGACACTGTTTCTCCGTTCCGACCCAGCCATGTACACGAGCCTTGGCCGTACGTATGCGCGAGTAGGCGTTCGAGACCCTGCCAGTATGTACGTACGTGGCCGTATTTTCTTTCTTGCACACTGGCCGATGTACGTACGTGTACATGCTACGTGCGCGCATCTACTACGACACGTGCGTGTCTCTACATCGACTAGTATGTACATACACGTTCGCGACCTGAATGAAACGCTACGTACGCTTCGACCAGGTGGGTCCCGACTATTAGGCACTTCCTTGTCTGCGAAGATGTAGCTGGTGAGTCCCAGCAGTCAGGGGGGTGAATCAATTTTTTTGCCCGGACACACTTCCTTGCCTATGAAAATGTAGCTGGTAGGTCCCAGCAGTCGGGAGGAAACATTTTTTTCGTGAAATACAGTTGCCCGTCCGGTGGGTCCCTGCTGTCAGGTGGAGGAATAATTATTTTGCGCATAATAAGGAGGCACTTCCTTGCGGCTGCCGTGGACCCAGCTGTCAGCCTCTCTGATGGAAGTTGTTCCTTGACCATGTTGACCACGCCGCACCGAGAGCACCAGGGCGGTGGACGACGGCGAGGCCTAGGAAAGGGATGACGCGGAGCCGAGGAAGACACGGCAGTCGAAGCCGGCGCAGAGAGGAGTACGAGGGTTCACTGGTTCGGCTGCGGTGTGAGGCTGCCATCGCCGCAGGGCCTGGCATGCGGTAGGGACAGTAGGGGCGGTGAGGCCTCTGCGGAAGCACAACCGGCCATGGGAGGCAGGAGCACGCGGCACGACCGGCGCTGCTTTGGGCGGCTGGAGCAAGAAGACCAGAGGTTGAAGAAGCACTACGGCCGTTGGATGGACATCGTACGATCACTGGAGCTAGAATCGTTCATATTGACTAAGTTGACAAAGCACTCCGTCCCCGTCAACTTAGTAGGCCCACAAGTCAGCCTCCCACCTAGGTGGGTCCCAACTAGCAGGGGGAGTATTCATTTTTTTTGTGCGTAATAAGGAGGCATCTCCGGTGGGTCCGAGCTGACAGCGGGGGGGAACGTTTTTTTCTGAAATATGTTGGCCCGTTCGGTGGGTCCCAGTAGTCAGGGGGGCAACGTTTTTTTGCCAAATACGGTGGACCGTCCGGTGGGTCCCTCCTGTCGGGTGGAGGAATAATTATTTTCCGCGTAATAAGGAGGCACTTCCTTGCGGCTGCCGTGGACCCAGCTGTCAGCCTCTCCACGTACAGTACTTTTCCGATGGAAGTCGCTCCTTGACCATGTTGACCACACCGCGCCGAGAGCACCAGGGCGGTGGACAACAGCGAGGCCTAGGAAGGGGACGACGCAGAGCCGGAGAAGACGCGACAATGGATGCCCAGTTGCCCACACGTAGAGGAGTATGACGGTTCACTCGTTCGTTGCTGTGTGAGGCTGCTGTCGCCGCAGAATAACAGGGGGTGTGGGTGAGTGGAGGGATGGCCTAGCTAGCGGTGGGAGTAGTAGGGGCGGTGAGGCCTCCGCAACATCGCTGCCGGCCACGGGAGGCAGGAGCACGAGGCACGACCGACGCTGGTTTGGGCGGCTGGAGCAAGAAGACCAGAGGTTGAAGAAGCACTACGGCCGTTGGATGGACATCGTACGATCACTGGAGCTAGAATCGTGCATATTGACTAAGTTTACAAAGCCCTCCATCCCCGTCAACTTAGTAGGCCCACAAGTCAGCCTCCCACTATACTGGGTCCCAGCTAGCAGGGGGAGTATTCATTTTTTTGTGCGTAATAAGGAGGCACTTCCTTATGTGTGAAGATATAGCTGGTGGGTCCGAGCTGTCAGCGGCAATAACATTTTTTTCGCGAAATACAGAGGCCCTTTCGGTGGGTCCCAGATGTCAGGTGGAGGAATCATTATTTTGCGCGTAATAAGGAGGCATTTCCTTGCGTGCGGGCGTGGACCCAGCTATCAGCCTATCCACATACAGTCCACTTTAGATGCATGCCGGTCGTTGACCACATTAACCAGGCCATGCCGAGAGCACCAGGGCGGTGGACGACGGCGAGGCCTAGGAAGGGAACGACACGGAGGCAGGGAAGACTCGGCAGTTATTTCCCACGCGGAGGGGAGTACGACTGTACGAAGGTTTACTGGTTCGTCTGCCATCGCCGGAGAATGACAGCAAGTGTGGGTGAGTAGAGGGATGGCTAGGCCAGCGATGGGAGTATGGTGGGGAGGTGAGGCCTGCGCGGCAGCACAGCCGGCCGCGGGGAGGAGAGAGCAGGCAGTCCTGCCGGTACTTGTTTGAGCGGCTTGAGCAGGAAGAACAGAGATTGAAGAAGCACGACGGCTGTTGGATGGACATCCAACAGTCATTGCTTGTTCTTTAACCTTTTTTAGGAAAGCCTCAAATCTCTGGAAAACATCATACAGCCCATCTGCCATTATTTCTAATAACTTAAGGTTTTTTTGGAGCCCATATTCTTTTTGTTAGCATTACAGCCCATATTGTGGCCACGGTTAAAAAATTATATGAAATTTTGCATATTTCGGTGCGGTCCGAACTGTTTTTAATCCTGAAATTTTGAGTCACATTCAAACTAATTTAAAAAATAAATGTATATCAATATAAAATCCAACAAATTTTCCATGCATAAAAATCAATGCAATTTAAAATCTTGAAATGAAAAAAAGAAATTTGAAACTAATTGCCGGTTTGATGTGTTTTAAAAATGTACATCCCATTTCTCATTACTGATAGGCCATTTTCTCGGCCAGCCGAATGAAGCTCTCCTTGTCTTGAAAGATTTTGCAGCCCAGCAGGCCTGACAAAGCGACTTACTTGGCAAATCACAAAAAAACTGGGCTGTGGCCGTGGACCCAGATGTCAGCCTCTCCACATACAATACTCTTCTGATGGAAGTCGGTCGTTGACCACGTTGACCATGCTGCGCCGAGAGCACCAAGGCGGTGGACGACGGCGAGGCCTAGGAAGGGGACGACTCGGAGCCGGGGAAGACAGGGAAGTGGATGCCCACGCGGAGAGGAGTACGAGGGTTCACTGGTTCGGCTGCGGTGTGAGGCTGCCGTTGCCGTAGAATAACAGGGGGTGTGGGTGATTAGAGGGATGGCCTAGCCAGCGGTGGGATTAGTAGGGGGCGGTGAGGCCTCTGCGGCATCACAGCCGGCCATGGGAGGCAAGAACACGCAGCACGACCGGCGCTGGTTTGGGCGGCTGGAGCAAGAAGACTAGAGGTTGAAGACGCACTACTGCCGTTGGATGAACATCGTATGGTAACTTGAGCTGGCATCGTTCATATTGACTAAGTTGACAAATCCCTCCATCCCCGTCAACTTGGTAGGCCCACAAGTCAGCCTCCCATGATGCTGGGTTCCAGCTGGTAGGGGGAGTATTCATTTTTTTTGTGCGTAATAAGGGGGCACTTCCTTGCGTGCGAAGATAGCTAGTGGGTCCGACCTGTCAGCAGGGGGCACGTTTTTTTCACGAAATACAGAGGCCCTTCCGGTGGGTCCCAGATGTCAGGTGTAGGAATCGAAGACTTGAGAAGGCATACAGAACAGGCTAGTGTACCAGTAAAGAGACGTTGCTGAGTTTTAGAAAAAAGAGAGACGTGCTCCTGTAGCTGGTTCGAATACAAACCTAGACTATGACTATATATGGTGCTATGCTACCCTGCAAGTAATGAAACTGGCATATCCAACGTTCGCTTCTCCTCTTCTCTACTTACTCTGCCTAGCATCAGAAGCTGTGGCCGCAACACCCTTGTCCGCTGGCTGCTCGTCCACCTGCTCTTCAGCAGGCAACAACCAAATATGCGCCAAGTCACCACTCGTACCATCGCATGTGGGTCCCATCACACCCCCGCTGGCACGTGCACCACAGTCGGTTACTCATCGCAAGCCGCTGTCGTTGGTGTGGTGCCACTACTGCAAATCATGCAGAGTCATCTGTCGCGTCTCAACCACAATCCTCAACCCTAGCCGAGTCTTCTACAAATGCCCAAATCATGGGGTAATAATATGTTTAAGTGTTGTTCTGCTGCTTTCAGTTGCTGATTTTTTAATAGTTTGGTTGATGATCTTCCAATTTGATTCGTGTAGAAAAGGGAAGATTCGTGTGATTTGTATTTCTGGGAAGTTGCTGATGTGGGGGAGTCAACTATGCTGATTATTTGGTTAGCCGAGGAATCCCAATACCAGCAGGTTGGGGTGTTGGATAAGTAACTGAAGGAACGAAAAAAGAGGAAGATGCAGAGCAGAAGGTTAAAGATGTAGTTCCTCTAATCATGGACAAGCAACAGCTGTTGAACGGCCTTGACAGCAATGAGGAGATGAAAGAGCTTGTGAAGATAATGGGCAAAATCGATGTGCTCTGTAGGATGATTGTCACTTTATTTGCAGTGTATGTAGCACTCGTGATGTATTCAGTGGCTATGACATGAGCACTTTGCTGAAACTAGTAATGAATGAAACCTGTGTAGCAGGCTGGGCGTAGTGTTGCGAACATCTAATGATTTCTATTAACGGAAATTAGGGGGTATCCCATTTTTCTCATAAATAAATAAATAGCAAAGGCCATGTTGGTAATAAATAAATAAATTAGCAGAGGACCTGTCGGGTCAGCATTGTTCTCATTCGAAGACGTCGAGCAAATTGCAGTCCAACAGCAAACTATGTCATCAAATTCAAGTTTCACAACCAAATATGAGTACAACTAAACAACAATGTCATCATGTTTTAGTCGTCATACAATCACCAAACACAAATCAGCATACATAACAAGTGATGTTCTCACAGGAAAATACTAAACAACATGTTCATCAGGTTTCAGTTGTCATAGCAAACACAATTTCACATAGTAGAAAAAACATCTTCTGACAAGAAAATACGACAAAAGCAATGTAATCATCATCCGCAGCAGCAGCGTCAACATCTTCGCCATGTGTATCAGTCTGAATCGTAATTCCCCATGGTGTCATCTTCTTCTTCGTCCTCAACGTCCTCGAACGTTGGCTTCTTCTTGATCAACTCTTGTATGTCCACAGCACGACATGCAATCTTTTCGCTGGCGTCATTGACGTGATGGTTCTCAAAGATATTAGGAACATATATGTTATCTTGTACATCAGGAGCAGTGTAAGCATCATCTTGTTGTGCAACTTCATCAAACAAATTCCTCTCCTCAAACCTTTGCACTACTCTCTAGTCATCACTATGTGCAAATGTGTCTTCCAAGAAAAATATCTGTGTTGCTTGATTTGCCACAATAAAAGGCTCGTTGGTCTGGTACGCCGCCTTGACATTGATGGATTTGATAATCATCAGCTCTGGGTTTTGCAATCCTAGAAAGCAGGTTATACCAATGACAGCACAACAGAACCACACACTGATGATCCTCGAAACTGGAGATATACTGCAACTGAACAATGTCTGTTATGTTAGCATACATTTTAGTTGTCTCTTTGTCATACGTATCCGTGCTCATGATGGCACTGTTTTGTGCCTTCATGCCTTCGTCTCGTGCAAGGGTGTTGTAGCGCACATCTCCAACAACGCAAGATTCATAATGTCTTACCCAAGTATCAGGACCCATTGCTAGTGAGTAAAGGGCATCATCAACTGCCTGCCCATCCTCCCGCATCTACCTATGGTTAGAAAATAGACAAGCTGATCATCTTATGTACCCAATATATTAAAAAAACTGGCAATACAGTTCAAAAGCTTACATGGCTCTTGAACCATTTCGCAAATCCTGCCATGACTAGTTTGTCAATGTTTCTTGGATTTTGCGGCAGTAACTCCTTTTTGTAGATGCTACACAACATAGTGATCGCGTCAAACATCTAAATGTATAAGAATGTGCTGCAAGTTTAGTAGATTACGATGTATAAGCTGTAGTACTTAGCACTTACTTGATATAAGGTAGTATCTCAGGACAGTTATTCAACACATACCAAACAATTTTGTCCATATCTTTAGGTTTATCCTCTTGTCGACTCTTCCGTGTAACTCGAACAGAATAATCGAAGACATTGAGCCCAGGATTGTCTTCATCCACGTCTTTGCTAAGCTGATCAACTGTTTCAATGTATTTTGAGCAGAATGTCAACGCTTCTGTAGCAATGTTGGCCTCTACAATGGAACCCTCGGGTCTACCTCTGTTCCTAACATAGCCCTTAAAAGTGCCTAGCCGTGTTTCAATAGGGTACATCCAGCCATACTTTACTGGACCTCTAAGTAGTGCCTCATCAGGTAGATGAACAACCAAATGCACCATCGCATCAAAGAATGCCGGAGGATATATCTTCTCAAGGTCGCATAGGACAGTTGGTATCTTGTCTCTAAGACGCTCCAAAGCATCTACCCTGATATTTGTATTGCAGAGTTCCCTGAAGAATTGTCCCAACTCTGCAACTGCTCTGTATAAGTCAGGGTGGCCCAATCCTCTAAGGATAATAGGTAAAACCCTTTGAAGTAGGAGGTGGCAGTCATGAGTTTTCAACCCTTGTACCTTGTCTCCATCTGACTGACTCTCCTTTCAGGGTTGGAAGCAAATCCATGTGGGAATCTCACACGTGACAGGACCTTGCAGAATTCTTTTCTTTTTACCTTGTCCAAGACATACACAGCTGGTGCCATATCCCGTGGTTTACCTTCATCTTGCACCTGCAAATCCTGTCTGATACCCAGATGTGTCAAATCAATCCTAGATTTTAAGGTATCTTTCGTCTTGCCTTCAATATTAAGAAGTGTGCCGACAATGTTGTCACATATATTTTTCTCAATGTGCATCACATCAAGATTATGCCGCAGATCCAAATCTTTCCAATACTCCAAGTCCCACAAAGTGGACCTGCGGGTAAACAATAATCTCTCTTCTGCACTGCCACGCTTCCTTTTCCCGCTACCATTATGAGGATGGTTTCCTAGTGTAATATGCCTGACCTTCTCTAATTCCACTTGCAACTCATCGGCAGTGAGCTTCTTTGGCACATCACGGTTTTCATGCTTTGCATTGAACACACGTCTTCGGTATTTTCTAGGATGCGGCTTGTCCTTGGCAAGGAAACGGCGGTGTCCAATGTAACAGATCTTGCTAAGTATTGCGTATGACAACAAATTCCTGTCACAGCGAACACATGCATTGTAACCATGTGTCATTCGCCTTGACATAGTGCCCAAAGCCGGATAATCATGGATGCACCAAATTATAATAGCACGCAGAAGAAATCAGCTGGTGGGCTGCTATATAGGTCTCGAGTGAGAACACCCCTCCATAGTTGTTTAAGTTCCTCCACAAGAGGCTCCATGAACAAATCAAAATCCTTTCTAGGACTTTTTGGACTTGGGATGAGCAAGGCCATCATGTAGTTTGACTCTTTGGTGTAGACATTTGGAGGCATGTTGTAAGGGATAACAAGCACTGGCCACATGCTATATGTGGTGCTCTGGTGGCCTAATGGGTTAAATCCATCTGAAGTTAAGACAAGTCTAATGTTTCTCGGGTCAGCAGCAAACTTTTCGTGCTTCCGATTGAAGCTTTCCACTCACTACCATGTGATGGATGGCTCATTACATTCTGATCTCTATACTCCTGGTTCCTAGAATGCCCCAGTACATCCTCTCTTGTTTCAGCATCATGAAACAACCTCTCCAATCTTGGTGCAATTGGAAAAATGTCTCAAAACATTACGAGGAATCCTCTTCACAGCATCGCCATCTTTCCATCTTGATGATTTGCATTTTGGGCATTCACTTAAGTTGGCATAATCCTTCCGGAGCAGAACACAATTATTCTTACAAACATGGATCATATCATATCCAATTCCAACTGCACGAAGGAAATTCTTCATTTTACTGTAGGTGTGTGGCAGCTCAGACTCATCTGGGAAAGCTTTGCGGAAAGTAGCCAACATCGCATCGAATGATTTGTTGGTCATCTTCTCAGATGTCTTCACATGAAGAAAGCTGACCATAGTTGAGAATACTGACAACTTATTTCTTGGGGTGACAGCCACGTTGCATTGTTCCAACATGCGGGCCCATAGTTTTTCTTCTACAGGTGAAAGTTCACGGAATGCACGAGCATTTCGTAGAATTGTTTCAATGTTGGTCAAACTCACTGGCTTCGCCACCACCACCTCCTCCTCCTCCTCTTCCACCTGAGCATCAGGAAGATCAAGATGGTGGTTTGCTGCTTCCATGTAGTCAATAACATTGACGTTCATAGCTTCACCATGATGAACCCACCTAGTATATGTGACCGACATCCCATACAAGTGTAGATGATTTTGCACAGTTGACTGGGGTCTTGTAACTGAATTCATACAACTGCTACACGGGCAGAGCACATCTGATTTCGGACCACCGTACTCAGCTCTGATAAAGTTCATGAAGTTTTCAACCCCCTCGACATATGCAGCGAAGAATCTTCGAGCAGAAGTTATCCAAGTCATGTCCATCTGTTAGACATACAAATTAGTTCTTCTACTAGATATTACAAGAAAAACATATATGATTTTTTATGAAGTCCACAAGAAAATACCTAGGTCGATGTCTAAAGCTATGGCAAGATATTTGGACGAGCAGATCTAAGTACCGAAATATATGTAAAGCTAATTCAGCAAACAAATTTGAGTGCTAAATTATGGCAGGCTGTTTCAGGAGTTAATGAGGCCGACCACACAACCATCGAACTATCGAAGGCTCAACTTGAGGCGGAGCGCGCGGATGCCGCTGCCATCGAGGCCCTCCTGCAGGCGGAACCAGACGTCCTGGACTTGAACCGCGCGGCAGAGGCTCAACTCAACGTAGACCGCGCGGATGCCGCTCTCGTCGAGGCCCTCCTGCAGGTGGAACCGGACGTCCTGGACTTGAACCGGGCGGCGGAGGCTCGACTCGACGCGGAGCGCGCGGATGCCGCTACCATCGAGGCCCTCCTGCAGGCGGAACCGGACGTCCTCAAGTTGAACTGGGCGGTGCTCTCGTCCGTGCAGAGTGCCTGCACGCTCTGCGTGAATGAGTAGCTGGAGTCCAAGGACAACCACGGTGCGGAGACACACGTCGGCAGCTACGGCTGGTTCACGTCGGCAGCCAAAGACAACGAGGCCGCATCGTTCCGCAAGCAGTGATAGTTTTTCTTTATGTTGTTGTTTTTATGGATCTTTTGTTGTGTAGTAAAAACATATATTGGTATGCAAGTCATTTGACTTGGGTCAGTCTACCATTTCAGGCGATTGGATGAATATCCTATGTCTCCTAACCCTTCTTCCTCACCTCTTCTTCTTCCTCAACAGACCACCGCACGGGCCGTACGGATACTCCCCAACATGCGGTTGGATAAACATACTCTATGAACAAAAATTATGTGTCAGTGGTAGGATGGCTGAGTTTGATTTGTTCACATGTGAGAACACATGTCAGTGAGGGTGCGTTCCCTTGGTTGGGTTTGCGGCATGCAGGAGCGACTGTTCATGTGAGGGTGCGGTGCGACCGCGGCATTCAGGAGCAACCATATCAGGGTGCGGTGCAACCGCGACAGCCGTGCGCAAGTGTACCTCCTTTTCATTTTGAAAACCTTAGGCAAGCTTGGCCACAATGTGTGGTGAAGTATGGCAATGCAAGGCCTAGACCCAAACATGATAAGTACATAGTACTACGTACTAGGAGTACTAGTGTTAAAAAAGAAAGGCGGGGTTTTCCTTCACGGGATTAATCGATACAAATCCTTGTTTCACGTGTCAATTAATGCGTATTTTTTCTCCAAATCCCAAAGAGCTAACCATCTCACTCCTCGTTGCTTGATTAATGCAATGCCATGCAAACCAACCTTCTCATTTCCGCATGCATGCAGGGGATATTAATGTCCTTGGTTGCTAGTACGAGGCAAACCCCATCAATTATGCCTCGATTAGTGTTAGTGCCCTTTTGCAAATTGTAATTTTGATATACTGGCCTTGTGTACAGAAAATGGAGGTAGTAACTATATTTGACTTCCTTCCCCATTGCGGTGACGTTGACGATATCTCGAACGTTGTGGTTTGGCAAAGTGCGTTCGACGGAGAATACCATTGAGGGGGACCATGGTAAGTCGTTCGCAAGTGCTGCCTACAAGCCGAGACAACCGCCTTATTTGCATCCAGGAAGTCCGTTGAACCAAATGGCGCATAAATGTACTAGTACTATTCGTACACAATAGCGTCGTCCGTCCAGCTTAGTGTGGTGAGATGGTTTCTCGAAGAAGACAATGGAGAAGCGGAGGCAACGAAGAGTGAAATGATGGTTGCTTTCCACCGTGCTTTGTGATTTGACACCTCACTGCTTTGTGATTTGTGATAGATGGGACAGGGGAGTAGACTCTGTCCTCTATACTGTACATGCGTCCGAGCACGGGAGAAAGAGGAGAGACGTTGCATTTTTCTCTTCCTTCAATCAATCAACCAGGGAGCTTCGGTTCCAACCTTTTGGCTTCGGCAACACCGTCCAAAATGGTTCCCACGATGCCGAAAGCTATTTTCACATTTGGCTACACATTGTGGATGCCCTTAACCGTACCACTTGGTTTTGCTCATGTGTGCTATCTATACAAATCTCAATTATATTGATCTAAAAAAATATAGAATCAAGATTAGTAAAAAGGAGGTGATTTTGCCACGCGGATGGCGGGGGAGGTTTCTTATTTTTAGGGGACATTGTCCTGGAGGTTTGCTGACATGCGGTCCCATGTGTCAGTGCTTTACCAAGCCGATCCGCTTCCCACATGAGGCAGAACAACGGCAGAAGCAACACGTGGTTAACTTGAAGAAGATGAGGGAGAAGCGGATTCAGCAACGAGTGAAATGATGGTTTCTTCATCCCTCCAACTTCTTTTTTAGCATTATTACTTCGTCCCTCCAACTTAACTGCGGGAAAGGTGGAGCTTTGTGATTTGACGCCTCATTGCTCATTACTACGCCGGCGCCATGACTGGGTGCTTCACCCCGGCTGCTCTGCACTGTATTCCGGTATGGCACGTGGAACCGGTAGCTTAATGCCCCACATGTCGGTGAAAGGGATTAGAAGATTTATGAAAGCGAGCGCTCCACTCTTACGATGGAGGAATACACGACATGACGGCCCAGTGAACTGTCACTTGTACTGTATATAGTACTATAGTTTTGCTGTTTCGCACGATCCATCGATACAAACCCGATTAAACATGAAAGGGCGGGATTTTCCCCGCACGGTATATGATACTGACCATACATTTCAAAGGCAATTTTAATGTATGCAAACTGAATAATTAAGTAACAATATGATAGCTAGTAAAACTAAAAACACATATGATTTATTGTGTTAGAGTGTAGTAGTAGTGTTGTATTGCATAGTTATTAGATGTAACATGCGAGAACGTGTAGAGATGTAGTTTTGGAGGGCCTACAGAGAGAAAAGCGTAATACTTTCACCAAACTTCAGAATAAGCTGATTACGGTCACTATATACGTTTTGCGGTGATTATACGGTCACTTGCTCACGGTTCAGCATCGGATTGCACTCTGTTGACCGGCCAAATAGTATGCGTGGCACCATGTTGACTAGTTAAATTGACCATGTTCCTTGTGGGTCCCACCTGTCAGTTCGCATAGGGAAAAGGTCAGATAAACACAAATTTATGTAGGTGCGACAAGACTCCACCCCGTGTGTGGAAATCACCTGGTTGTGTATGTGTCTGTCAGGGCCTGATGTGTGCGCATGCACGTGTAGGTTGAGCACTTGAGCGTGAGAGTGTCTGTTGGTCGTGTGGTGTACTAGTGTGTGCATGCATGTGTGCGTGTGTGTGCGTGAGTGTTGCGTGCGTGCGTGGCTGCATATGTACGTGTGAGTGTTGCGTGCGTGCGTGGGTGCATGTGTTCGTGTGAGTGTTTCGTGCATGCAGTTTGTGTGCATGCGTGCGTGTGTGTATAATACCACACCAGCTCTTGTATGTTAAAACAGACAACTCATCATACCAATAGAAGGCCACCTTGTCCGCTATGCCCGCGGTCATGACTTCGAACCACCGTCCAATATTTTTTTGTCGTTTGTTTTCATTCTTACTAGCAAGATGCCCGTGCGTTGCACGTAACATCAAAATGCATTTGTGTTCTTGTGAGAGAAAAGGATGAACGAGGGAAGGCCTTATTTGCAAATGTGGAGAGGTGTGTGGGTACATTTTTGCAAAATTTTCATAGTTTCTTTCCTATCCGTCAGATATAAATCGGACGGCCTATATTGCAGGATGGCAGGCACACCATCATCACCAACTCTGTTTTTTATAAGAGTGTATTTTATCCCCACTCTTATAAAAAGCATAGTCGGTGATGATCGTGTGCCTTCCATCCTGCAATATAGGTCGTCCGATCTATATCTGACAGATAGGAAGGAAACTATGAAAATTTTGCAAAAAGATACCCACACCCCTCTCCATACTTGCAAATAAGGCCTTCCCTTGTTCATCCTTTTCTCCCACAAGATAAACTACTCATACAAATGCATCTTGATGTTCGGTGCAACTCATGGGCATCTTGCTAGTATTTTATAAGAGTGTAGATGTAGAGTAGATACAAGCCGACAGGTGGGCCCGATGGTAGTGAGATAATGTGATGCAACACTAGAGGTGACACGTGGAGCGTTTAACTGGTCAACTAGTCGTGTCTTGAGCAAATACAGAGTTGTACGGTGAGCCCGTGACTGTATAATAACCACAAAATGTAAATGGTGACCGTAATGAGTGGATTCTGAAGTCCAATGTACGTATCGTGGTTTCGCTTCAAATACAATGATCGTCACTGTATATATCGCGAGAGAAAGATGAAATATGCGTGAATGTGTTGGGGGCTTACTTTTAGAGGACCTGGAGATAGTTTGTGTGCGTACGTGAAAGGGGCGTAGAGGGGGGTATGCGATGGAGAGAGAGATGCTCTTTGTTTCTCTTTATTATGACTAACTTTATATATAGTATAAAATATACAAATTCACAATGCAGAATAAATATCATTGTGGGCACCATGCAATGCAAGCGTTCATAGTCCTCCATATAATTTTGTAATGTTGTATATATGTAGAAATTCTAAAACACTTTTTTGGCCACACTTTATTCAAAAGGAATGTTGTATGCTATATAAACATGAAGAGAGGGCTTTTGAGATCAACGGGGTACGTGATGTAACATGTGTGAATGTGTAGTTGATGCATTTGGCAGGGCCTAGAGAGGTATGTGTGTGTATTACGTATTCGAGAGAGGCATGGATAGAGGGGGCCGACAAGGGGGGTGTGGGAGAGATAGCACGAGAAATGAGAGTGGTCTAGAGAGAGAGACGAATATGACGTCACGGCGAGAGATTCCCTTGAGTGTGTATATGCAAGGGGGGAGTGGATAGAGGCACCAGGAGAATATAATTTTTGTGTGTGGTGTCTGTGTTGGTATGTGTGGGTGTGAGAAGATAACGAGATGTGGGGGCAGAGGGTGTGCCACCGCGTGAGGCCCGGTGGGTCGAGGTGAGGCCCTTCGTTCGGTTCCGTCCTGCACCACATTGGTCGGCCCGTGACACATTTAGGGAGACCCATGGATGACTAGTCGTACAAGACAAAGATAACATAATTGTGAAGGACTCTATGTCCACTGACAAAGCCGGCTAGGATTTGTAACCCTAGGTTCTCGGACTAAGGTAACCCCTTTATCTCTGATATTACTATTCATCCAACCTAACTTTAAGGGGCATCCTATAGAATGCTCTGCTAGAATCATACTCATCGATTAGGAAGAGAGGTGTGAGACAATGCATGAGAGACATGCCTAAAGATAATGTGCGTACATGAGACATATAGGCAGGTCTATGTATGTAGAAAGGGGCGATGGGGATTGTGCGTGTGTATGCTTGCGAGAGGAAGAGTGCTTGTGATAAAGGTTAGTGAAAACAGTTGTAAATGGTTACGAGAGGGAGGGAGGGTTATATCGAGAGCATGTGTGCGAGAAAGACACCTCGGGAGAGTGTGTGTGAGCATGTGTGAGAGACCACCGATGGAGAGTGAAACTACATGTACAAGACTGCTGTACACATTGATTAAATATATAAGTTGTATCCAAATATTAGGATGGGATCATGATATTTGCACTTCGCGTAAGGAACGTTCATTGATCCATCAGACATCTAGATTCTATCATATTTGAGCATGTCTATGTTATTACTTGACACAATTGATCCACATAGTTAGTTTTTTGAAGTCCAGACAATGCATCGCTTTAGCAATCGAATATAAACGTGAGTATAGTTCATGTTGTGTGTGTAAAGCACATTATACACACGAAAGTTACACAATGAACATTATAAATAGCTACCTATGAACTAGCATACATTTGAATTCAACTTAAGGTGGTTTATAAAAAGCAAATTCAACATGAAGTCCATTCAATTATTTGAATTTGATATCATGGCATTTGTAAATCATACCTAAATTATGGGGGCACCAATATTTGCTCTGATTTTGTACATAATAGCATTTGTAGTCGTGTACAAAATAGATTCTAATTTAGCTCCTCCATTCCAAAATAATCATAGTTATAGGATTTTCAAGTGTCAAAATTTCAAGAAGAAGCAGATAATTTAATGAGGTTTTCAAACATACAAGGTCAAATTTAACGTTTTCTATTTAGGTCAGTCCTGAAAGTTCAAGAGTACTCTAAACGTGAATGCTTGTGCTTCAAAATTTCAAACGAAGCGCCAAAAGAGCCTCTACTCGCCCGAAACCGTGTGAGACCGATGTTTGGTAGTACAAGGAAATTACTTTTCTAATAACTCCGACCCGTGAAACCTACCAGCCCGACGTCCAAAGGTCTAAACCGGGGTAGGTTTGTAGCTTCATCTAGACGCCACGCAACCGCCTCCGAAAAACATTCGTACACAATGGCCGCCTAAGCACACATGCGTGCGGCCGAAATCGCTCCCGCCCACTATTTGGGACACCTGGGATTACCATCCTACCCCGACCCGCAGTAGGTCCGAAATTTAAGAGGGGGGCAAAGTTTGTACTTTCCCCAAATTTCAAACAAGCGCGTCCCATATTTTGTTCATAAAAGCCAAAAACAAGCACGCCCCAGACCGAAACATGGTTCTCCCCCTCCCTCCTGCCCACCCGTCCGATTCCCCATTCGTACTCCATGGGCGCAAAAACTACCTCTCCACCAGCCTCGAAACCCCAGCGTCCTCCGCCCTCCACCCCATTCCACCCATCAACCGCTGCCCTCCTCCATCACGCAGGAGCCGATACCCTGACGTCGTCGTCCACCGCAACCTGAACCGCAACACCCTCCACGACTAGTAGTTGAAGTCGAGGATGAGCCGTCCGTACCCGAGCCAGTTCAACCACGCCGTCCTGCACCTCAATGCTGCTGCTCCAACTTCGCCACCCTCCACCGCACCGGAGCTGTTCCTGCTATGCCGTCCTTCGCCGCCTTGGATATGCTTCCCCTCCGCTGACATACGACCACGACAACACAGTCAACAATTTGGCCATGGGTTCATCCAAGCCTGCACCCTCTAGAACATCGGTTTCCCCAGCAAAAAGAAGAATATCGGTGTGACATGTGGAGGCGACCACACCGGCACCGAAAATGGTACTCCTCTTCCCTTATTCGTGCAAATCTTACGTGTTTGCTTGCACGGTATTTGATACGTCTCCAACGTATCTATAATTTATGAAGTATTCATGCTATTATATTATCAACCTTGGTTGTTTTATATGCATTTATATGCTATTTTATATGATTTTTGGGACTAACCTATTAACCTAGTGCCCAGTGCCAGTTTCTGCTTTTTCCTTGTTTTTGAGTTTTACAGAAAAGGAATATCAAACGGAGTCCAATTGCCGTGCCAATTTTTGACGATTTTTTATGGACCAAAAGAAGACCCCCGGAGTAAAAGATTTAGGCCAGGAGAGTCCCGGGGCGTCCACGAGGGTGGGGGGCGCGCCCATCCCCCAGGCGTGTGGTCCTGCCTCGTGGATGCCTCGGGCACCTCCTTGACGTGAGACCGACGCAAAATTCCTATAAATACAGAAACCTCAGAAAATTAACCTAGATCAGGAGTTCCGTCGCCAGAAGCCTCCGTAGCCACCGAAAAGCAATCTAGGCCCTCTCTGGCACCCTGCCGGAGGGGGCCATCATCACCGGAGGGCATGGAGGAGGATCCCGGAGGGGCCATCATCACCATCAAGGCCAAGGACCAGAGGGAGAACCTCTCCCCATCTAGGGGGGAGGCCATGGAGGAGGAAGCACAAGGGGGGAGAACCTCTCCTCCTATCTCTCGGTGGCACCGGAGTGCCATCGGGAGGGGAATCATCGCCGCGGTGATCGCCTTCATCAACATCACCATCATCATCACCATTGTCATCTCTTTTACGCGTTCCACTCTCCCACACCCCGCTGTAATCCCTACTTGAACATGGTGCTTTATGCCACATATTATGATCCAATGATGTGTTGCCATCCTATGATGTTTTGAGTAGATATCTTTTGTGTTTGGGTTGATTGATGATCTAGATTGGTATGAGTTGTATGTTTTACTTTGATGCTGTCCTATGGTGCCCTCCGTGTTGTGAAAGCGTGAGGGGTTCCCGCTGTAGGGTGTTGCAATACATTCATGATTCGCTTGTAGTGGGTTGATGAGTGACTGAAACACAAACTCGAGTAAGGGGGTTGTTGCGTATGGGAATAAAGAGGACTTGATGCTTTAATGCTATGGTTGGGTTTTACCTTAATGATCTTTAGTAGTTGCGGATGCTTGCTAGAGTTCCAATCATAAGTGCATATGATCCAAGTAGAGAAAGTATGTTATCTTATGCCTCTCCCTCATATGAAACTGCAATAGTGATTACAGGTCTTGTTAACGATTCCCTAGGATAATTCCGCACAACGATCCACCATTATTCCACACTCACTATTTATATTTAGTAATATATTCTAACTTCATGATAACAAACTTAATTTTATATTTTAGCTCTCCGATATCAAGTTATCCTCTTCATACCCACAACCTAGTTTTATTTCTTGTTGCTAGTTGGAAGCAAACGTTCGGTGTACGTAGAGTCGTATCAGTGGCAGATAGGGCTTGAGAGAATATTGATCTTACCTTTAGCTCCTTGTGGGTTCGACACTCCATACTTATCACTTCCACCTTTGGAAATTGCTACGATGATTCCTTGCACTTGGGGATTATTAAGCTCTTTTCTGGCGCCGTTGCCGGGGAGCAATAGCGTGAGGTTGATATTCTTGTGTGTGCTTGTTTGCTTTCTTCACTAAGTAGATTTTGTTTTTCCTTTTTGTTTCTGTTTAGTTGTGGGTGAAACATACAAAAAAATTAAAATAATGAAAATACCAAAAAATATTACTTGCCTCTCATGCCTAAAAAGTTTTTCAAAAAGAGAAGTGATTGGAAAGTTATGCATTGAAGAAGTGAGGGTCGACCTTGTGCACTCGTGTTCATGCTCACGGAAACAATGTAGAATTTTTCATGGAAGTTTCTCTGTAAATAATTATCCCCTTATATATATATCCATTGTATTATAAAAATAATGTGCCAAGCTTTGGTTTTAGGATGATTAGATTGCTTGTTTACTATGTGCAGAACAAAAACAGAAACTTTTACTGTAGCGCGTGATTTTACATTTTTACTGGAAAGTCAAATGGGTCTGAAACTTTTCGCACATTACTTCTTTATAAATTGTTAAAATTTTCAAATTTATTTCATAATTTTTGGAGATACATAAGTTTACTAAACCTTCAGATTACTAAAGACTGTCCTGTTTTAGACATATTCTGTTTTTGATGCATAGTTTGCTTGTTTTGATGAAACTATCGATTTATATCAGTGGATTAAGCCATGGAAAAGTTATATTACAGTAGCTACAATGCAAAAGCAAAATATGATTTGGTTTGCAACAGTACTTAGAGTAGTAATTTTCTTTATTATACTAACGGATCTCGCAATGTTTTTGTTAAAGTTTTTTGTCGATGAAGTGTTCGAAGAACGAGGAGTTACCGATGTGAGAAGAATAAAGAGAGGAAATAGCTCAAGCTTGGGGATGCCCAAGGCACCCCAAGTAAATATTCTAAGGATACTCAAGCATCTAAGCTTGGGGATGCCCCGGTTGGCATCCCATCTTTCTTCTTCAACAATTATCGGTATACCTCGGTTTTTGTTTGCTGCACATGATTTGTGTCCTTTGTGTTTTTTGTTCTTCCTTTATGAACCATGCTAGTATTAGATAGACCTTCATTGAATTATGTAATGCTTCATGTTCTTCACTTATATCTTTTAAGTATGATCTTATAGAATTGCTCTTTGTGCTTCACTTAAATCTTTTGAGTATGGTTTTATAGAATGCTTTGTGTGCTTCACTCATACATTTTAAGCTTGGACATTGGTTAGTTTATATTAATTGTAGAATGCTCCATGAACTTCACTTATATCTTTTGGAGTGTGAATAATACTATCATCTAAAGCGGGTTTGGAAGAGTGTCAACTCTAGGAACTAGTGATCCCGCTATTCCGAATGAGAAGAATTTTGCTTATGTGGAGAGTAGAAAAATGTCTATGCTTGTAGATCATGAAAAGAATGCTTGATGTGATGGCTATATTGTTTAAATCATTCATGATTCTACTGAAAATTATTATGAGGGAGGAATACATGCTTGTAGGAGTGCAATAATATCAAGTTTTTCTCTCTATGTGCTTAAAGTTTTGAAGTTATACTTGTTTTTCCTTCCTATGCTAGTTGATTCTTGTTCCCATAAATTGTGTGCTCACAAAATCCCTAGGCATAGGAAGTGGGTTAGGTTTAAAATGTGCTAGTCATATTCTTCATGATGCTCTCTTTATGTTCAAGTCTTATCTTTCATGTGAGCATCATTGAAATCATCATGCCTAGCTAAAAGGCATTAAAGAAAAGCGCTTGTTGGGAGACAACCCAATATTTACCCTTAATGTTTTTGTGTATTTACATGATTAAGCTACTGTAGTAATCATTTTTTATAGCTTTTGTTTCAATAAAGTGCCAAGTAAGACCTTTGGGAAGACTTGGGTGAAAGTTAATGTGATCTTGTTGTAAAAAACAGAAACTTTGCGCTCACGAGATTAGCTGCCATTTTTTACAGAAGAGTGCTTTGGTGCTGATTATTTTTGCAGAAGATTAATAGACGAATTCCTCACGTCCACCAATTTATTTCATAATTGTTTTAGTAGCAGAAATATGCTTAGTGTTCAGATCATTACAGATTGTTCTGTTTCTGACAGATTCTGTTTTCATTGCATAATTTGCTTGTTTTCTAGTTTCTATGACTTATATTTCTCAATATAAATTGTAGAAATGATATGGTACAGTAGGCATTGTGTGAGAACAATTATGAACCTTGTCTTTGACAGTACAAAAGTGAATCACTACTAGGAAAAGGTATGCTAGTGGTGCACCGAATTTGCCTTCTAATGGCGCACTACCGGTGCGCCACTGGCATCACGCCATTAGAATTAAATTCTAATGGCGCACCACTGGTGCGCCATTAGTATCTAGTGTTCTAATGGTGCACCACATAGTGCGCCATTAGTATAGCCTGCAGTGCGCCATTAGAATGCTTCCCAGGGGGCCATATGTACCCATGTGCTTTGGCATTCTAATGGCGCACCAGCAGTTAATGCGCCATTATTGTGATGATCACAGTGCGCCATTAGTGTATTGTGTGGTGCGCCATTAGTATGAATATTAGGTTTTTTTTTTTGCTTTTCTGATTTTTGCACAGGTTACAAAATATATTATTGGACAGAATATAGACAGCAGCACACAACAACATCAGATTCATCGAATACAATAGAAGATTAGTCTCCAAATACAATTCATCATATTAGTCTCCGAATTCAAAAGACCGAACAAAGATAAAACATTACAAGTCTCAAGACCGCGAGTATCGAGTTTGCCTTCACATTACAAGTCGATATCGATCATCTAAACTACCATCACATAGAAGAGAGATGTGGTCATCACGATGAGCATCATCACGATCAAACTGGTCTTCATTCGGTTCCTCCAACGCTCCCTCCTCTCTCCCGCTAGATAGCGGGCGTATCTACATTCGGCCTCCGCCCTAGTGGTGTACCCTTTGTAACTGTTACCGCTGAAACGGTGAACCTGTCTCCGACACTCCTCCCAGTTGTCGTAGACTCCGGGAACCTTACCCTTGTACACGACATACGACGGCATCTCTATGCACAAGCCAAACAACAGACAATACATAAGCAATATGTAAGTATGCAACAAAAGGATCGGAAGAGAAAAGCAAGACATTAATAGCACGATTCATGGTCCTACTAATAAATAGCATCGATTACATCTAAGTTGAACGACTGTCCAAACCAAAGGGACATACGAATTCATTAAAGTATAATTACAACATGAGCCAATCAATGTTTCAGAACTACAAATCACTACTTTCGACTCGACTCATCGGACAGGAATGTGGATGAAGCCGCCGTCTGTCGTGATGGTCATGAAATCGCGGTCGTTGTCACCCTGCATTTGTAGCATTTCATCTATCTCACTGTTGGACGGTTGATATCTGAGGAAGAACTGCCCCGAGGTATGAAGGACATCTTGATGGATGATGTCCGCAAACTCCGACTAGATGTGAAAGAATTCTTGTCTGAGGTCCGCGTCCTGGACTGCCGACAAGCTCGCGGCCCAATCTTTGAGATTATCTGGTAGCAGAAGTTGATGATGGTCCCTTACGATCGCCCGCATGTGATGGAGGGCGTAGTAGGCATCCTTCTGACCGCCAGGCGGCTGCTTGACGCAGCATAACTTCGTATTGTGTGAGAACATTTGCTTGCCGTACTTACGAACTGCCCTGGTGAAGGTGCCTCCAGATTTGGTGTAGCCGGGGAGAACATCATCAAGAACTTTCTTGACATTTGTGTAGTATATGTTGGAGTTACGGTTCGGGTCGAAATACATGGCCATGGAATATTTCGGGCTTAAGAGGATGAGTGTGCAATGTGTGTCACTGCACAGAACATGGAATGTTAGAAAAAAAAGAACGATCAAAATCTAAGAAATCATATGTTACGGGGCGGTTAAGGGATGACTTACTCGGGAAAGTAAGCCACAAGGAAGTTATCCTTATCTGGGTTTGCCAGAATGACGCCTTCGAGGTGTGAACTCGCAACTTGGCGGTCCCCAACGCTGCTCAAGTGCTTGGCACGCATGTAGAAGGGGTCGACTATCATGATGTCCGGGGTCTTGTCTCTAATGATCCGCATCTCCATACTCAGCGAAAACAGCCGAACGAAGGTGTAGTGCAGCGGATGAAGGTTAAACATAGCAAAGATGTCATCAAACCGCAGGACAATCGTACCCCCGATGTCGCCATCCACAAAGCCCTTGCCCTCTGGCACCTTGGCCACGAAAACCGGGTATACCACATCCTTCTCTCTGAGACGCTGCTTCTCCAAAGAAAGAACATTGTCGTGTAGACTCCGCATAGCACCGGTTGCAGCATTTAGCATATTTGGCGGTAGCATCGCCCTACCCGCCACATGCACCCTCCTCGAGATATCCCTAGGTGAAGGTGGCCCGTCCTGAGCACGGATCGAACTCGGTGCTGGCTGGCTTGCACCGGCGCCCTTGTTAGTCTTTCGTTTCCGTCCCTTCTTCTTGATCTCCTGTAATGGGACCGAGTTCTTCTCACAGACCGCCTTCTTGAGCGTGTTGGGGCTGATAATATTTTGCACCTCAGCTATCTGAGGCTCGGTGAAGGTGGGAGCTGGAGGCGTGTCCTGAGAACTGAACGCCAGACGACGCCTGTTGCAATTGGAATTCTCCGCCGTACCAGCTAGATCGCGGTGGTCTTGGTTGGGTTCTTGAGAAAGAGGCCCGCAGAACTCGTCAGCGTACCCATGTTCGGCAAAGTACTTATCAACGTTGGTAAATGTACCGTCGTCGTTGTCGTCGCCGTCCGGATCCTATGCCATAGGACT
The DNA here is from genome assembly GCF_002162155.2 of Triticum dicoccoides. NCBI lineage: Eukaryota > Viridiplantae > Streptophyta > Magnoliopsida > Poales > Poaceae > Triticum > Triticum dicoccoides. Next base: position 117,015,704 of record NC_041390.1, on the reverse strand, counting down.
GTCCGGATCCTGTGCCATAGGGATGTCCGGCAGGTCCGGTAGCATTGCGGCGTTCTTGCCATGGCTTGGCGCCGGCACGACTGGCGGTCTTGTCTGTGGGGTGGTGTCCCCCGCCCCCAAACAAATCTGGCTCTTCGGCCAAAGCAGGGGCCAGTTTACGCAGGCGCTGAGGGTCATCTCATCTTCTTTGTCGGCCCCAGCGGGTTGAATCGGAGGTAACAGCTCGTCGCAGCCTGGCAGCACCCGAACCACTTCAACCCTATACATTGTGGGTGGCCTCGGATTACCGTGGAACATGGGGTTGCCCGGTTGAACGATTCTGCCCTTGGCGACATCGACCAACTCGGCGCCCACGAAGTGTAGAAGAGTGCAAGGAACGTTGGCGGTGCCCTGCGAAAACATGTACAGGGCGTCAGGGATGCCCAGTCAAAGGCAAGGAGATGAAGTCATCGGCCGAGAGGCTTAGTTACCGTGATGCCGTCGAGCTCGGCTAATGTCGAGGCACCGCCAACGGCGGGCGTGCAACTGACGGAGGGGGCGCTTGTTGGCAAGGTGCCGGCTGGCGTACACCCGAGTGCATTAAGCTCCAATGCCCGTGCCGGCGCCGGAGACACGAATACCGCCTCCACCGGAGACACCAATGGTGCCGCCTGCGCGCTGTGCGAGTTGCTGGCCGTGAAGCTGGGAACCGGGGGAGGCCCCTGTTGGCCGCCTGCAATCCACGTCGTCAGCCCATGAATCAACATAGGCACCATGGCGTTGAGCGTCGTTCCAAGTTGTTGTTGCACTTGCTCTTGGACAAGCTCCAGAATCCGCACCACTTGTGCCTTGAGTTCTTCAACCTCGCGCGTCTGGCTTTCCGAGCTGGTCTTTTTCTCCTTCCGCACACCAGCGGTATAGTATGACCCCCATTTTGTGGACAAGCCTTTGCCGGCCACACGACCAGCTGACATCGGCTTAGTGAGCTTATCCTTGTTTTTCATTACGTTCAACGCCCTATTTAAAGGGGTGTCGAAAGGGGAGCTCTTAGACGACCCCACGCTACTGCTTTCAGTGTCCTGCGAAAGGAACGTGAACCATTTAGAAATATTGCGGATTAATTAGAGTGCAACCATATGGAGATAATTACGCGGGGGTGTATTCCTTACCAGAAGAAGCTCAAGCGCCCTGGTCTTCGGATCCGTGGTAAGCTCCTTTGTTATCGGGTCCTCCTTGTACCGGGCCCTGACATAGTTCCCGGTCTGCTTGTCACCGCTGTATTTCTCGAAGCGGGGCGGTAGGCCTTGCTCGGCACGCTCCGCGTCCTCCTTGTCCCATATAGGCTCTGCCACTCTGTAACCGCCGGGACCGAGTTTGTGTTCCCCTAAGTTCAACTCCCGCATTTCTTTCCCCCACTGACTTGATTCGGAGGTTGCACTGCTCTCGCACTTGATCTTGAACTCCTTGTACTCATCTTCGCTCATCAAAGGATATTTCGCCTTGATCTTCTCATAACTATCACCTTTATCAATCATTCTCTTCACCGTGCTTTTCCAAGTAGACAGGGTTGTGCTCATCTTCGTGAGGGCGGCATTGTTCACTTTATTCCGTGAGAGGCGTGTGTTTTCAAATTCGGCGGGGAACTTGTATCGTTCGTGCAGCTTCGTGAAGAGGAGGTTGCGCAAATTCCCTCGGTCCTTATGCCTAAGGTTCTCGGTGTTGATCGAGACGGTGCTCCGGAGAATGCACCCGAGCTGAACCGAGTACCCCTTGACTATATGTTTGGGCTCCGTTGGATTCCCGTCGGAGTCCACTTGAGTGAATTCCTCCTTGAGGGTGCAGAGCGCATTCGGGCGCCAGTCCTTCCTTTGCTTCTTCGGTTGGCTGCCATCTGTGTGTGCGCCGCCATCATCAGTGGTGGCATCCTCGGCAACACCATCAATGGTGTCATCCCCGACGCCACTAGGGGTTGTGTAATCAGGATCGTGTCTTCCGCGGCATCCTCATAGCGGTGAGGTTGTTCCTCCATCTCCTGGGACAGCTCCCAGAATTGCTTGCCGCCCGAACCACCGGCCTCATCGTTGTGGGCCATGTTTCGCTCTAAATAGGAAAAAAGTTTGGTCAAAAAGTTGGTTATTGTCAAGGAACAAGATCATGGTCTCATCATTTAGGGTTTGTCGACGCCGAGGCACCGTAAATGCTAAGTTTTCATCATTTAGGGTTTATCGATGCCGAGGCACCTAGGTTGGGCCTAATCACTTGGCACTAATTAGTTGGCTCTATTGCCACCTATGTTGGGTTTATCATCTAGGGTTTATCGATGCTGAGGAGAATTTCTAAGTTGGGCCTAATCAATTGGCTCTATTGCCACCTATGGTTTAATGCAGCAAGAATAAAGGGGCAGTTGATCCTACTTAATTAAGTACTAAGATACCCCGGCCCATGCATTAGTAGCAAGTACCTCATATGTCCAATTTTTAGCAAAGTCATGCTAAAATTCACGGAAAATTTCAGCATGACCTTTGCTGAAAATAGGACATATGGAGTACCCGAATTTGCCGGAACGGAAGTTAATCGACATTCCGGCAAACTCAAGGGCCTCTCGGGGTACCTGCAAAATCATCACGACACGAAGGGCCTCTCAAGGGCCTCAAGCAGCAGCGGCGTCTCCCAGGACCCCATTTTTTTGCTAAATTTCTTTGAGCAACAATCAGAGCAGAAAATTCAGCATATTTCTATACAACAACACTGTAAAGATGAAGAACAGTTCTACAGCAGCCCATCTTTGATCATCATCTTTGCATCTCTTTCTCAATGTGATCACAAGTAATTCATAGGCATCACAAGTAATTCAGAGCATCACAAGGCATTAGTAGTTCAGTACATGAACAAGTTTTACAAAGCACATCAATATGTTACAGCAAACAAAAGTTCTGAAATTTGTGTGCCTAACTGAATTAACTAAATTTTTAGTAACCGAATAAACTGAATTTTCAATACTGCAAGAAGCAATTTAAAAAAAATCCTCTCATGTCATATGAGGAGTGTTAATCCTAAGACTAATAGTTTGTTGTCCCTATCCATTTGTCCCTCCCCAACTAGATACTAGAGTAGCACTGTTGATGCCCTGTTCTTGCTGAACTTTATGACAGTATATACAACAACTTATCCTAAATGTGGCTAGAACTACAGATTTACAAATTAAAGGATACAAACTCAAGCAAGCTTCCTGAACAATACCCTGACAGAAAACATAGGACAATCAATGATTTATATAACCAGTAAGAACAAGGGGATGATTTTAGCAAGTTAAGTGCAGCTCTAGCACCTATGCATGAAATCTATCATGTATCAAACCATCAATTAGCTGCTGAAAAACATAAATGTACCATGTGAACATATAATACCTTCACGAGCGAACTCAATGAGTGTGAACCAACAGAGTGTGGGTCACCACAGATTGTGTAGTCAAAAACCTTCAGGACAGAGTGAAAATAGTTACAATATGCTTGCAAGTAATTTGAGGAGGGAACTACACTACACAAGAACTAAACTTTGGTTAACTGAATGCATTAGCTACTAAGCTGTCCAGATTAACAAACTACAGTGCACAAATCTCCTGTCATCATCAGTAAGTTCACAAATCTGATTAGGTAATGTTCCACTGTGTAGTTCACAAACTATAGTTCACAAATCTGATTAGGTAATCTGATTAGGCTCCCCACGCTTCTGCAAACCAGCCCAGTGTTCCAACCAGTGATAGACTTGAGTAATAACTTAGTCAATAATATACTATTCTTAAACATCAACCACAAGATAACGGTAATCTTAAGAGGTACTTTAATAAACCATAATTTTCTAAAATGACATCTAACTTGCAAAGCTTTGATCATCAGGTACATTGATCTAATCCATCATGGAGATTTGTGCATTATACAATCTATGGAACTTACTACATAGTGGAACATTACCTAATCCATCATGGAGATTTGTGCACTGTAGTTTGTGCACAAATCTCCTGTCATCATCAGTAAGTTCACAAATCTGTCATCATCAGTAAGTTCACAGTGGAACATCATCTACAGTGCACAAATCTGAACCTAGGAACCTAGAAACACAGGAGAGGGAGGAAGGAGGAAGGAGGAGAGGTACCTGGGTGGGAGGACGGTGGCTGCGGCGGCAGCGGCTGGAGGACGGCGTCGTCGACGAACTCGAGGGCGGGGGCACTAGATGCTCCTCTCATTGATGGGGGAGGGGAGGGGCTGGAGGCAAACCCTAGCCGCCAAGCGCACGAATGCTGCAGCTAGGTGGAGTAACCTCTGCCGGGGACGATGGAGCAGGTGGCCGGCGTCGTGGTTGGTGAGGAGCAGGTGGCTGGCGTCGTGGTTGGTGAGGAGAGCGCGAGGAAGAGCGCCCCGTGCGTGATGAGGAGGCGCGGCGTCAGCGTCGTGGGTCGGGAGGCGGCGCACGTAGGGGGAGGCGGCGCTCGAGGGGGAGGAAGGGGAGAGGGAGACGGCGGGGGTGCGTGGGCGGCTGCGGCGCCGTGGGTCGGGGCAGCGGCGGCGGCGCGATGGAGGGAGGGACGAGGGAGGGAGCGGTGCGGTGGAGGGATAGGAAGGACGAAGTGTCTGGCGAGGGCAGTAGGTGGAGTGGGGAGGGTTCTAATGGTGCACCTCCCCTCGGTGCGCCATAAGTACGCCTATTCTAATGGCGCACCTCCCCTCGGTGCGCCATTAGAATTTTGTTTTAATCTAGCCCACTAGCCCTATCTACAACCTAACCCTATCCACACCAGAACCCGCCCACTAGCCTGACAGGTCAGCACGTAGCACACACACCAGGAGGTCCTGGGTTCGATTCCCAGGCTCCGTAATATTTTTTTGCATTTTAAATGCTGTTTGATATTTATTTGTGTTTAAATATGTTGAAACTTGTTTAAATCATAATAGTAATATTTTTTTATAAAAATAGTAATAATTTTTTTAAAAATATGTTCAAATTTGTTACTCGTCGGCGGCGGTGGAGGGGGATCGAGATCGAGTGTCCTCATGAATTCAAAAAGTGCCCGTGAAATTTAAAAATATCCATGATATCAAAAAGTGCCCATGAAATACAATCGAGAAATGAAGACTATGATTTAAATACAATCGATCTTAGCTAGCTATCTGTTCACAATCTTCTTGCCCTTCTTTTTCGCAAATGGAGTTCTTCTATGGAACGGACGCCCTTTAGGTAGGGTGGTCCTGCTTCTTCTTGTGGTGTGTGCTGCTACTTCATCGTCGTCGTCATGTTCGATCTTCGGGTCGCCATACTTGTCGAAGTCTTGCTCATTGGCTACTCCATCCATTCCGATGATCTTCCTTTTGCCTCTCCTCACGACAACACGACTGGGCTTTGACGGGTCGGTAATGAAGAAGCATTGGTACACTTGGGAAGCCAGTTCCCATGGCTCATTTTTCACGGTGACGTTTGCGCCCGCGGTCTTGGATTTGGCTTCGGGTATAACCATGGTGGTGAAATACCGGTCTTCTTTTAGGACGCTCTTGGCCCATCTGACACAAAACACGGAACACGGATTGCAACTGGAAGTATCTGTGTCATCAGCATGTGACAGTCGTGAGACTTCATCCCGCTGAACTTCTGCTTCGCTGGGTCTAGGTATCTGCTTATCTTCCCCGCGTAACCGTAAGGAAGTTTTACTCCTAGGAGGCAGGTGAAAAACTGCTCGATCTCCTCCTGACTTAGAGTGAAGCACGCGGGAGGGTAGTCATTTCCGGTCTTCTTGGCCTTTTTGCCTTTGCGACGACTTTCTGTGTCCTGCTTCGCCTCATCATCATCATCATCATTAGCGTGAAGCTCCTGCCTGATGCCCATTGATTTCAAGTCTGCCCTTGCTTTCGGCCCATCTTTGGTCCTCTCTGGCATGTTGAGCAGGGTACCAAGCAGACTCTCGCACACGTTCTTCATGATATGCATGACATCAAGGCTGTGAGGCACACGATGGATCTTCCAGTACGGCAAGTCCCAGAAAACAGACCTCGTTTTCCATACCTTCGGCAGGGGCTCTGGCGCCTTTCGCTTCTTTCCCGTCTCTGGCGCCTTTTGCTTCTTTCCTGGCAGTGGGCAGTCTTTCCAATTTTTCAATAGCTCGTCTATTTCCTTGCCGCTCCTCGTACATGGGCGTTTTCGGGGTTCGGTTTCACCATCGAACAGATCCTTGCGTTTCCTCCACGGGTCATCGTCGCGAAGCCACCTTCGATGTCCCATGAACACGGTTTTTGAAGACCCGGGATCTCTATCTAGCTGGCGATACGTTGTGTCATCCATGCACCTTACGCATCCAGAAAATCCGTGGACTACCTGCCCCGCGAGATATCCGTAACCGAGATAGTCGTGCACCGTCGTGAGCAGTGCGGCTCTCATAGGGAAATATTCTTTCTCTGCGGCGTCCCATGTATTGGCTGGCGTTTTCCACAACGTGTCTAGCTCCTCCTTCAGCAGCCCCAGATACAGATTGATGTCGTTCCCTGGTTGTTTCGGCCCTTCAATTAGCATACTCATGTGAATGTACTTCCTCTTCATGCACAACCAGGGGGGAAGGTTGTACATCCACACAAACATAGGCCAGGTGCTATGTGTGCTTCTCTGGCTGCCAAACGGATTGACTCCATCGGTGCTCGCGCCCAGCACGATGTTCCTTGGATCCTTCCCAAATTCTGGGTATTCGAAGTTCAACGCTTGCCACTGGCTAGCATCCTTAGGGTGACTCAGCATCTTGTCTTTTTTATTTATCTCCGGATCATTTCCGTCATCTTCCCGCTTCTTCTCCTCCCTATCCGCGTGCCAACACAGGAGCTTTGCTACCTTAGGGTCCGCAAAATACCACTGCAGACGAGGAGTGATCGGAAAGTACCACACCGATTTTCGAGAAGCTTTCTTCCTCTTCTTGTATCGAGTGACGCCGCACACCGGACATATGGTAGACTCCGCGTGCTCGTCCCGATAAATGATACAATTGTTCATGCACACATTGTATTTCACGTGCAGTAAATCCAGAGGACACACGATTTTCTTCGCCTCCTCGAAACTGGTCGGGCACTTGTTCCCCATGGGAAGACGTTCGTGCCAGAATGACATGTTCTCGTCGAAGCATGTGTCGGTCATTTTGTGTTTTACCTTCATCTCCAGAGCCATGAGCGTTACTTTCAGGCAGGTATCCTCGGGCCTGCATCCTTCATACAATGGAGTAACCGCGTCTATCTCCAGTTGATCCAGCTTGGCTTTCTCTCGGGCGGCAGCTCTTGTGTTATCCGTCTGCTTGAGAAGCAGCTCTTGAATATAAGGGTCCTGCACCCAGCCTCCATCGTCGTCTGCTCCGGCATCTTCATCTTCATGATCATGCCCTTCATCTTGATCTTCCTCATCATCATGTACGACATCTTCTACATGATGACTGTGTACAGCATCACCGTCGTGATCATGTCCTGGAGATTCTTCGTCTTCTCGCCCGCCCTCGCCGCGGTGGTACTTGTCTTGTTGCCCTTCCTCATTTCTTGCCCGGCCCCCATGGACGACTTCATAGTCATCTTCATCACCTTTCCACCGATAGCCATCCATGAAACCACGCAAGAGCATGTGGTCCCGCACCTGCCCGGAATCCGGGTCTGCAATAAGGCTCTTCAGCTTGCATCTTTGACACGGACATCTTATCTCCGTCTCGTTCTTTTGAAGCATCTCGGCCTTCGCGGAGATCAAAAACCTATTCACGATGCCTTCAGTCATCGTGCGGACCATGGTCGCCTGCGGGATAGAGAAAAACGATATTTTAGAACCAAGAAATTTTTTGGCATGACCTTCCCTAAAAATAGGACCAAAAAGAATGCATAGTGCCAAAATTCTCGCCGAAATGGAAATGAATCAAAAAATTCCGGCAAAATATTGGCAACTATCGCATTTCAAATACCGGTACCTTCAAACACAAACATATATGCAACACCACAAACATATATAGATCTAGCTAGGCCACAAAAAGTGCATGTGCACGTTGTTGGAGCGAGCTAGGGAGAAAAAAAGTAGATCTACATCATGAAGATAGCTTTCCCCTTACTTACCTATCAAAAAAAGGTAATTTCACCACTTAATTTTGATGAATCTATGGTGGAAATAAGGTAAGGAGGAGGAGGCAGCCGAAAGCTTGGAGAAGGAGGTGGAGGGAATGAAGTGGGGAAAGTGAGTGGGTAGGTGTGGGGCTGTCCAAAATATCTTGTTGGGGTCCCAGGTTACTAATGGCGCACCACCAGCAAATGCGCCATTAGTAACCCTGGTTACTAATGGCGCACCTGCAGGTGGTGCGCCATTAGTAGTTTTGCCAAAAAGTAAAATAAATAAATATATATACTAATGGCGCACCGGGTAATAGTGCGCCATTACTAGTGCGCCATTACTAGTTTAAACTAGTAATGGCGCACTGTGAAATGGTGTGCCATTAGTAGTTTTGCAAAAAAAAAGAATATTTTTTTTACAGTAATGGCGCACTGTCTGCCTGGTGCGCCATTACTAGTTAGAACTAGTAATGACGCACTTCGACCTGATGCGCCATTAGTTTGTATGGAAAAATGGAAAAAAATTAATACTAGTGGCGCACCCTTTTTCTGGTGCGCCATTAGTGTCTTCCACACTAATGGCGCATCACCAACCGGTGCGCCATTAGTATATAGTAGTGGCGCACTGCTTCCATGGTGCGCCATTAGTATCAATCCTATCTATAGCCCTTTTCCTAGTAGTGAATGGTTTACTCTTTATGATACTAACCTATCTCACAAAGTTCCGTTAAGTTTTGTGTGATTGAAGTTTTCAAGCTTTGGGTGAGATATCGATATGAGGAGAATAAGGTGTGGAAAGACCCTAAGCTTGGGGATGCCCGAGGCACCCCAAGGTAATATTCAAGGAAGACTCAAGCGCCTAAGCTTGGGGATGCCCCGGAAGGCATCCCCTCTTTCGTCTTCAAAACTATCGGTGTACCTTACTCGGAGCTATATTTTTATTCGTCACATGATATGTGTTTTTCTTGGAGCGTATTTTCAATTCTACTTGTTGTTTGAATAAAATCATTGTATCTGAATTATTAAATGAAAAGGAATCCTCCGATGGCTAGTTAATTATTTGACTACTCAGTGTCCTTCACTATTATCTTTTGGAGTAGTTTGTCATTTACTCACGTGCTTCACGTATATCCTATGAGTAAATGGTTGAATAATTGAATATCATAAATCTGAATTTATGTATTTTTCATATGCTTATACCATGGGGAGTAATGACTTCACATAGAATAAGTATAGGTAGTAAACTTATTGAAAGTTAGCAAACGTAGAATTGGTCACTTGAACAATTCATGAAAGAATATTGAAGGAAGAGAGATTTCACATATAAATATACTATCTTGGACATCTTTTGTACTTGTGAGCACTCATTAAAATAAGACATGTTAAAAGGTTGATGTCAGACAAGGAAGACAATGTAATGGGTTATGTTTTCTTATATCCGAAATAAAGTATATTGTCTTGGATCATCCAACATGTTGAGCTTGATTTCCCCCCTCATCCTAGCCAAATTCTTTGCACCAAGTAGACATACTACTTGTGCTTCTAAAAATTCCTTAAACCAGTTTTTCCATGAGAGTCCACCATACCTACCTATGGATTGAGTAAGATCCTTCAAGTAAGTTATCATCAGTGCATGCACTAAAAATTGCCTCTAAATATGTATGATCTATTAATGTGGAGAAAATAAGCTTTATACGATCTTGTGATGAGGAAGAAATAAAAGCGATGGACTGCATAATAAATATCCATATCACAAGTGGCAATATAAAGTGACGGTCTTTTGCATTAAGATTTCGTGCATCCAACCATAAAAGCGCATGACAACCTCTGCTTCCCTCTGCGAAGGGCCTATTTTCTACTTTTATCTTCTACCCTTATGCAAGAGTCATGGTGATCTTCACATTTCCTTTTTACATTTTATCCTTTGGCAAGCACATTGTGTTGGAAAGTATATATATCCAATTGGATGTAAGTTATCATGAACTATTATTGTTGACATTACCCTTTAGGTAAAAGGTTGGGAGGCGAATCTATAAGCCCCTATCTTTCTCTGTGTCTGATTAAAACTTTGAACCCATAAATATCACATGAGTGTTAGCAATTGTGAAAGATTAAATGATAGTTGAGTAGGTGGAGTTTGCTAAACCAAAGCTCTGACATAGACCCTTCCTAAAAATATGATGAATTGCAATTGTTTGATGACTGAGAATATAGTTTGTTAGTTTCAAGAAAGTTTATGATCTATACTTTAACATGTGAATAGCTTGTTACTTGATCATGAAAAGTTTTACGAAGATGAGCTACTATTATGATATATAATGATGTTATAAAAAGTGATTGAAACTATCATTGATGAAACTTATGCACTTGCTAGCATTCAAACTTCATAAATTATTTCTTTTATCATTTACCTACTCGAGGACGAGTAGGAATTAAGCTTGGGGATGCTGATACGTCCCCAACGTATCTATTATTTATGAAGTATTCATGCTATTATATTATCAACCTTGGATGTTTTATAAGCATTTATATGCTATTTTATATGAATTTTGGGACTGACCTATTAACCTAGTGCCCAGTGCCAGTTTCTGCTTTTTTCCTTGTTTTTGAGTTTTACAGAAAAGGAATATCAAACGGAGTCCAATTGCCGTGCCAATTTTTGATGATTTTTTATGGACCAAAAGAAGACCCCGGAGTAAAATATTTGGGCCAGGAGAGTCCCGGGGCGTCCAAGAGGGTGGGGGGCGTGCCCACCCCCCAGGCGTGTGGTCCTGCCTCATGGATGCCTCTGGCACCTCCTTGACGTGAGACCGACGCCAAAAATTCCTATAAATACAGAAACCTCAGAAAATTAACCTAGATCGGGAGTTCTGCCGCCAGAAGCCTCTGTAGCCACCGAAAACCAATCTAGGCCCTCTTTGGCACCCTACCGGAGGGGGCCGTCATCACCGGAGGGCATGGAGGAGGATCCTGGAGGGGCCATCATCACCATGAAGGCCAAGGACTAGAGGGATAACCTCTCCCCATCTAGGGGGAGGCCATGGACGAGGAAGCACAAGGGGGAGAACCTCTCCTCCTCTCTCTCGGTGGCACCGGAGTGCCATCGGGAGGGGAATCATCGCCGCGGTGATCGTCTTCATCAACATCACCATCATCATCACCATCCTCATCTCTTTTACGTGGTACACTCTCTCGCACCCCGCTGTAATCCCTACTTGAACATGGTGCTTTATGGCACATATTATGATCCAATGATGTGTTGCCATCCTATGATGTTTTGAGTAGATATCTTTTGTCTTTGGGTTGATTGATGATCTAGATTGGTATGAGTTGTATGTTTTACTTTGATGTTGTCCTATGGTGCCCTCCGTGTCGCGCAAGCGTGAGGGGTTCCTGCTGTAGGGTGTTGCAATACGTTCATGATTCGCTTATAGTGGGTTGGTGAGTGACTGAAACACAAACCCGAGTAAGGGGGTTGTTGCGTATGGGAATAAAGAGGACTTGATGCTTTAATGCTATGGTTGGGTTTTACCTTAATGATCTTTAGTAGTTGCAGATGCTTGCTAGAGTTCCAATCATAAGTGCATATGATCCAAGTAGAGAAAGTATGTTAGCTTATGCCTCTCCCTCATATGAAGCTGCAATAGTAATTACCGGTCTTGTTAATGATTGCCTAGGAAAATTTCGCACACCGATCCACCATTATTCCACACTCGCTATTTATAATATTTAGTAATATATTCTAACTTCATGATAACAACACCTACTTTTATATTTTAGCTCTCTGATATCATACAAAGTTATCCTCTTCATACCCACAACCTAGTTTTATTTCTCGTTGCTAGTTGGAAGAAAACGTTCGGTGTACGTAGAGTCATATCAGTGGCAGATAGGGCTTGAGAGAATATTGATCTTACCCTTAGCTCCTTGTGGGTTCGACACTCCATACTTATCACTTCCACCTTTGTAAATTGCTATGATGATTCCTTGCACTTGGGGATTATCATTATTCATCCCATAGAAGATACTAGTTGACCGCTTCTTCTTGATACTAGATGTTCCTAGTAACTCGCGATGCACAAGGTTTCTCCTCATATACTATTTCACCTTAGCTAGAGGTCCGTCGCCCCCCTGAATTTCAATTCCTGGTCAGTTGATTCCCAATTAACGGAAGCATTCCCCGGCGTAACAGGCGCTAGTCCTCCTATTACACCGGGGAAGCAGCGCCTCGGTGTTTATCTTAGGGGCGTGTGGGGCCTAGAGCTACTGGCGCCTGATCTGGAGGTCGGCCGGGATTAAAGGGATCGCCTGGGGGCGCTGCCAAGCATGGTAGTGGTGTGAGGTCGAGGGGAGGGTGGGGCGGCGGAGGAAGGGGTCTAGGCCGATGGTCGCTGGCGGATCGAGAAAGATCATCGAAAGTGACTGGCGGGAGGTAGATGAAGGCCATCTGCCCGTTCCTTATAGATCAGACGGTTCATTAAAAAAACCGACTGACCTATTTATTTTCAGTCGACTGTTATCTTGATATGACCACATGTGGTGCTGTGCTAGAGGAGTACCTACATTTCCTGTGCTCATATATTACAAAATCATATGGAGTAGAATCTAATTTTGTTTGCCATGCAATGTTGTAGAGCTATCATATGTCTCGTGTCATTTATTTTTGAGCCACCTGGTATCTGCTACTTTTATAGTGCACTAGTTATGCACACACTTCACCCATACTCTCACTATTGTGTTTTATGCAAGGGTATTTCAGAGTCTGCCTCGAGAGAAGCAGAAAAGAAAAGAGAGAAGTTGCTCCAGCTTTCTACGCGGGTAAGCACGACACGTTACAACGCTATAAAGGGTGCAGTGTCAGCAGATGGAGACGGTAAACGTAGCTCTAGAATTGATGACCGCGCTCGCAATGAACCACCATCCCAGGTGCTTGCTTTAACTTCGCGGTCTCATATGTGGCTGCATGTTCCATATGGTGTCTAGCTTGTATTCAAAAGGCCGAAGTCAGTCTTTATTAAGATAAGGAAAGATATGTTTTACACGAACCACCATCCCGTGAGCACCAGAAGACAAATAGCTAGTCAGGGCACTGGCCGAGCTAGTGATAAGCCCAGAAAAGAGAGGCATCACCTGGAAGCCAACTAAAATGCCGCGATGGTGGCGAAGCAGCCCGCCTCCCACCAGGCTCTTAGGTCCTAGATGATCATCCTCACCACTCCTGTCAGATGTCTAGCTTGTATTGCTTCCAATTTGGTTAAATTGCATCTGCTTAGCTTACACATTATACCTTTGAATATGACATGCCTTTCTGTTTTTGGTACATACTAGTACATCTCTGTATTAACCATGTTCTTACATCAAACTAATGTTCTTGTGTATCCCTCATCAATCACTTATGATGAGGCAGTCAGGCAAGTGGATTACTCCTCATTTAAAGAATGCAGCGTCAGCCTCCTGACATGATTCTTAAGAAACAGTAAGGCTAGATGAAGATAGTGAACGTATCCCTGTAGTTGATTATCGCATTTCCCCTACACTAGCATCGCAGGTGCTTGGTCTAACTTGACAGCGTGATATGTGGTTGCATCTTGCATATGATGTCTAGATTGTAATTCTTCCAACCTGGTTAAACTGCATGTGCTATTCTGCTTAGCTTATACATTATACTTGTTAATGTGACATGCCTTCCTGTATTTAGTACATAGTACATTTGTCTATTAAGTATGCCCTCACATAAAACTATTTTTTTATCCCGCATAAATCAATATGACGAGACACCTTCAGTATATGCAGTGTGATATTAGTTGCACCTTTGATATGATTTATAGCATGCGCTGCTTCTAATTTGTTGAAATGCCATTTATGATGGGACACTTTTAACTTGGCAGAGTCATATTGGTTGCATCTTTCACATGGTGTCTAGCTTGCATTGCTTCTTATTTGGTGAAATGGTTTCTGCTTAGTTTACACAAACAATTGTGTATATGCCATGCCGTCCTGTTTTTCGTATTATTCCATCCTAGAATCATGTGTTTGCCTTACATCAAAGTAGTGATTGTCAGTATCATGCACGAATGAGTTCTGAAGAGTGAATTTTATTGCTTTTTCTTGTCGGTTTTACTTGACAATTCAAATCAATAAACCAGAAGGAAGTTAGCAAGGCAGCGGATGAAGGTGCTCCTTCCAAATGGAGGGCCTCTACAGATTCTACTCCTCCATCCCCCAAGATGATTTCCAAGACAACACATGCATAGACACTCAACGTAGCTATGTTGGTGATGAGCACGTCTCCCCTAGTGCACCATCACAGGTGCTCCCTTTAACTTGGCACTGTTATATATGGTTGCATGTTATGTATGATGTCTAGCTTGTATTGCTTCTAATTTTGTTGAATTTCATCCGCTTACTTTACACATTATACTTGTGACTAAGACACGTGTTCCTGTTTCTAGAATATACAATATCTGTCTATCACACCATGTTCTTACGTCAAAGTACATTTGTTCTGAAGAACTAAATTGTTATTCGTTTTTCTTGTTGGCTTGACTTAACATGGCAAAGAGAAAGTGGAAGCAAGACAGGACGATAGGGAAAGGGAAGCGAAACAATCCTGCAGATTCTGCTGGTACTAATGGTGCAATAGAAGGTCAAAGTCCAGCGGAAAATTGTACCGACAGGGTATCCCATGCTACACGAGCTGCAGACAAGCCAAACAGAAACAAAGAGCTGCCACCAAACAAGCAGATACAACCCTAGTTGTTGCAACACCTTCCATAGTACCACCAGCTGCACGATTTACTCGTTCGTCAACTCTGCTAGCAGCATGTTCCCAAGCTCCCTTGCCACCTGACACTACTTTCGAAGCACTCTTGACACAAGATGAGTTGGCAAGATCAGATGAACTTTGTGAGCTTCAACAGCAAGAAGGTAGTTGCTGGAGTCAAGTTATAATTGCATGCTTCCTTATATGTAGTCTCACAATTTGATGTACACTAACACTTTCTATGTTTGTTGTTGGACTAGCACCTAGGCGCAAGAGGAAACAAACATCAGGGATAATGCTCGATAGGTTAACTAAATCTAGAGGAGGAAGAATGGAGATCTGTCTTGAGGCAGGTTTAAAAAGGCCACGTGATGCTATAGAGTTGGCCAAGTTAGTATCAGAGGCAGCAGTTGCTATTAGGTGTCATGTACGTATCCTCCCAACATGGATTCAATACAAGAATGACAAAGACGAAACCTAGTTCAACACATTCCTCGAACATTTATCTGTAAGTATGGTTGCTACCTCTTGAGCACTGCGTTGGTTTTCCCCGAAGAGGAAGGGATGATGCATCAAAGTAGTGTAAGTATTTCCCTCAGTTTTTGAGAACCAAGGTATCAATCCAGTAGGAGGCTACGTGTGAGTCCCTTGCACCTGCACAAAACAAATAAATCCTCGCAACCAATGCAAATAGGGGTTGTCAATCCCTATAGGGCCACTTACGAGAGTGAGATCTGATAGATATGATAAGATAACATTTTTGGTATTTTTATGATAAAAGATGCAAAGTAAAATAAAGGCAAAGGAAATAGCAAAGGAAATAACTAAGTAGTAGGAGATTAATATGATGAAGATAGACCCGGGGGCCATAGGTTTCAGTAGTGGCTTCTCTCGAGAGCCTAAGTATTCTACGGTGGGTGAACAAATTACTGTTGAGCAATTGACAGAATTGAGCATAGTTATGAGAATATCTACGTATGATCATGTATATAGGCATCACGTCCAAGAAAAGTAGACCGACTCCTGCCTGCATCTACTACTATTACTCCACTCATCGACCGCTATCCAGCATGCATCTAGAGTATTAAGTTAAAAACAGAGTAACGCCTTAAGCAAGATGACATGATGTAGAGGGATAGACTCATGCAATATGAAGAAAACCCCATCTTGTTATCCTCGATGGCAACAATACAATACGTGCCTTGCTGCCCTTACTGTCACCGGGAAAGGACACCACAAGATTGAACCCAAAGCTAAGCACTTCTCCCATTGCAAGAAAGATCAATCTAGTAGGCCAAACCAAACTGATAATTCGAAGAGACTTGCAAAGATAACCAATCATACATAAAAGAATTCAGAGAAGATTCAAATATTATTCATAGATAGACTTGATCATAAACCCAGAATTCATCGGTCTCAACAAACACACAGTAAAAAGAAGATTACATCGAATAGTTCTCCACAAGAGAGGGGGTGAACATTGTATTGAGATCCAAAAAGAGAGAAGAAGCCATCTAGCTACTAACTATGGACCCGTAGGTATGAGGTAAACTACTCACACTTGATCGGAGAGGCTATGGTGTTGATGTAGAAGCACACCGTGATCGATGCCCCCTCTGGCGTAGCTCTGGAACAGGCCCCAAGATGGGATCTCGTGGATACAGAAAGTTACGGCGGTGGAATTAGGGTTTTGGCTCCGTATCTGATCGTTTGGAGGTACGTGGATATATATAGGAGGAAGGAGTATGTCGGTGGAGCAACAGGGGGCCCACGAGGGTGGAGGGCGCGCCTGGTGGGGGTGGGCGCGCCCCCCTACCTTGTGCCCTCCTGTTTCGTTTCTTGACGTAGGGTCCAAGTCTCCCTGGTCTTATTCGTTGAGAAAATCACGTTCCCAAAGGTTTGATTCCGTTTGGACTCCGTTTGATATTCCTTTTCTTCGAAACCCTAAAACAGGCAAAAAACAACAATTCTGGGCTCTGCCTCCAGTTAATAGGTTAGTCCCAAAAATAATATAAAAGTGGATAATAAAGCCCAATAATGTCCAAAACAGTAGATAATATAGCATGGAGCAATCAAAAATTATAGATACGTTGGAGACGTATCAAGCATCCCCAAGCTTAATTCCTGCTCGTCCTCGAGTAGGTAAATGATAAAAACAGAATTTTTGATGCGGAGTGCTACTCGGCACAATTTTAATGTAATTCTTCTTAATTGTGGTTTGAATATTCAGATCCGAAAGATTCAAGACAAAAGTTCATATTGACATAAAAAATAATAATAAGCATACTAACAAAGCAATTATGTCTTCTCAAAATAACATCGCTAAAGAAAGTTATCCCTACAAAATCATATAGTTTGGCTATGCTCCATCTTCACCACACAAAATATTTAAATCATGCACAACCCCGATGACAAGCCAAGCAATTGATTCATACTTTTGACATTCTCAAAACTTTTTCAATTTTCACGCAATACATGAGCGTGAGCCATGGATATAACACTATAGGTGGAATAGAATGGTGGTTGTGGAGAAGACAAAAAGGGGAAGATAGTCTCACATCAACTAGGCGTATCAACGGACTATGGAGATGCCCATCAATAGATATCAATGTGAGTGAGTAGGGATTGCCATGCAACGGATGCACTGGAGCTATAAGTATATGAAAGCTCAAAAAGAAACTAAGTGGGTGTGCATCCAACTTGCTTGCTCATGAAGACCTAGGGCAAGTTGAGGAAGCCCATCATTGGAATATACAAGCCAAGTTCTATAATGAAAGATTCCCACTAGTATATGAAAGTGATAACATGAGAGACTCTCTACTATGAAGATCATGGTGCTACTTTGAAGCACAAGTGTGGTAAAAGGATAGTAACATTGTCCCTTCTTTCTTTTTCTCTCATTTTTTTATTTGGGCCTTTTCTCCTTTTTTTTCTTTTTTATGGCCTCTTTTCTTTCTCCTTTTTTTCGTCCGGAGTCTCATCCCGACTTGTGGGGGAATCATAGTCTCCATCATCCTTTCCTCACTGGGACAATGCTCTAATAATGATGATCATCACACTTTTATTTTTCTTACAACTCAACAATTACAACTCGATACTTAGAACAAAATATGACTCTATGTGAATGCCTCCGGCGGTGTACCGGGATATGCAATGACTCATGAGTGACATGTATGAAAAAATTATGAATGGTGGCTTTGCCACAAATACGATGTCGATTACATGATCATGCTAAGCAATATGACAATCATGGAGTGTGTCATATTAAACGGAACGGTGGAAAGTTGCATGGCAATATATCTCGGAATGGCTATGGAAATGCCATAATAGGTAGGTATAGTGGCTGTTTTGAGGAAGGTATATGGTGGGTGTATGATACCGGCGAAAGGTGCACGGTATTAGAGAGGCTAGCAAAAGTGGAAGGGTGAGAGTGCGTATAATCCATGGACTCAACATTAGTCATAAAGAACTCATATACTTATTGCAAAAATCAAAAAGTTATCAAAGCAAAGTATTATGCGCATGATGATAGATTGGTAGGAAAAGACCATCGCTCGTCCCCGACCGCCACTCATAGGGAAGAAAATCAATAAATAAATCATGCTCCGACTTCATCACATAACGGTTCACCATACGTGCATGCTACGGGAATCACAAACTTCAACACAAGTATTTCTCAAATTCACAACTTCTCAACTAGCTTGACTTTAATATCACCATCTCTATATCTCAAAACAATTATCAAGTATCAAACTTATCATAGTATTCAACACACTCATAAGAAAGTTTTATTATTAATCTTGTATACCAAGCATATTAAGATTTTAAGCAAATTACCATGCTATTTAAGACTCTCAAACTAATCTAAGTCAAGCATGAGAGATCAATAGTTTCTATAAAACAATTCCACCACCGTGCTCTAAAAGATATAAGTGAAGTACTAGAGCAAAATTATATAACTCAAAAGATATAAGCGAAGCACATAGAGTATTCTAACAAATTCCAAATCATGAATGGCTCTCTCAAAAGTTGTGTACAGCAAGGATGATTGTGGTAAACTAACAAGAAAAGACTCAAATCATACAAGACGCTCCAAGCAAAACACATATCATGTGGTAAATAAAAATATAGCTCCAAGTAAAGTTACCGATAGAAGTAGACGAAAGAGGAGATGCCTTCCGGGGCATCCCCAAGCTTTGGCTTTTAGGTGTCCTTATCTTGGGGGTGCCATGAGCATCCCCAAGATTAGGCTCTTTCCACTCCTTGTTCCATAATCCATCAAATCTTTACCCAAAACTTGAAAACTTCACAACACAAAACTTAAAGTAGAAAATCTCATGAGCTCCGTTAGCGAAAGAAAATAAAAGATCACTTCAAGGTACTGTAATGAACTAATTATTTATTTATATTGGTGTTATACCTACTGTATTCCAACTTCTCTATGGTTTATAAACTATTTTACTAGCCATAGATTCATCAAAATAAGCAAACAACACACGAAAAACAAAACAGAATCTGTCAAAAACAGAACAGTATGTAGTAATCTGTAGCTAGCGCAAGATCTGGAACACCAAAAATTCTAAAATAAACTGATGGACGTGAGGAATTTATCTATTAATCATATTCAAAAAGAATTAGCTAAATATCACTCTCCAAATAAAAACGGCAGCAGTTCTCGTGAGCGCTAAAGTTTCTGTTTTTTACAACAAGTTCAACAAGACTTTCCCCAAGTCTTCCCAACGGTTCTACTTGGCACAAATACTAATTAAACACAAAAAACACAACCAAAACAGAGGCTAGATAAATTATTTTTTACTAAACAGGAGCAAAAATCAAGGAATAAAAATAAAACTGGGTTGCCTCCCAACAAGCGCTATCGTTTAACGCCCCTAGCTAGGCATAACAAGCAAAAATAGATCTAGGTATTGCCATCTTTGGTAGGCAATCCATAAGTGGCTCTCGTAATAGATTCATAAGATAATTTAATCTTATTTCTAGGAAAGTGTTCCATGCCTTTCCTTAATGGAAATTGGAATCTAATATTTCCTTCCTTCATATCAATAATTGCACCAATCGTTCTAAGGAAAGGTCTACCAAGAATAATAGGACATGAAGGATTGCAATCTATGTCAAGAACAATAAAATCTACGGGAACATAATTCATATTTGCAACAATAAGAACATCATTAATTATTCCCATAGGTTTCTTAATAGTGGAATCCTCAAGGTGCAAGTTTAGAGAGTAATCATCAAAATCACGGAAACCTAACAAATCACACAAAGTCTTAGGAATCATGGAAACACTAGCACCCAAATCACATAAAGCATAGCATTCATGATCTTTAATTTTAATTTTAATAGTTGGTTACCACTCATCATAAAGTTTTCTAGGGATAGAAACTTCCAATTCAAGTTTTTCTTCATAAAATTGCATCAAGGCATCAACGACATGTTTAGTAAACGCTTTATTTTGACTATAAGCTTGAGGAGAATTTAGCACGGATTGCAACAAGGAAATACAATCAATCAAAGAGCAATTTTCATAGTTAAATTCCTTGAAATCCATAATAGTGGGTTTAGCAACATCTAGGGTTTTAATTTCTGCAATCCCACTCTTATCAAATTTAGCATCAAGATCAACAAATTCCGAATTCTTGGAATGCCTTCTAGGTAAAGGTGGATCATATTCAGTCCCATCATTATCAAGATTCATATTGAAAACGAAGATTTAATAGGGGACACATCAATAACTTTTAGATCTTCATCTTTATTTTCATAGCAACTAGAAGAACACGCTCTTATAAAGGCATCTTTCTTAGCACGCATCCTAGCGGTTCTTTCTTTGCACTCATCAAGGGAAATTCTCATGGCTTTGAGAGACTCATTGATATCATGATTAGGTGGAATAGATCTAAGTTTCAAAGAATCAACATCAAGAGCAATTCTATCACCGTTCCTAGCCAAATCATCAATCTTAAGCAATTTTTCTTCAATCATAGCGTTAAAATTCTTTTGCGAAGTAATAAATTATTTAATATTAGATTCAAAATCAGAGGGCATCTTATTATAATTTCCATAAGAATTGTTGTAGGAATTACCATAATTATTAGAGGGATTACTAGGATAAGGCATAGGATTGAAATTTCCTCTATAAGCGTTGTTACCAAAATTGTTCCTACCAACAAAATTCACATCCATAGATTCATTATTATTCTCAATTAAAGTAGACAAGGGCAAATCATTAGGATCAGAAGAAACACTCTTATTAGCAAATAATTTCATAAGTTCATCCATCTTTCCACTCAAAACATTAATTTCTTCTATCGCATGCACCTTTTTATTAGTAGATCTTTCAGTGCGCCATTGAGAATAATTAACCATATTATTATATAGGAGTTTAGTAGCTTCTCCTAAAGTGATTTCCATAAAAGTGCCTCCCGCGGCCGAATCTAAAAGATTTCTAGAAGCAAAATTCAATCCGGCATAAAAGTTTTGTATAATCATCCACAAATTTAAACCATGAGTAGGGCAATTATGTATCATTAATTTCATTCTCTCCCAAGCTTGTGCAACATGTTCATGATCAAGTTGCTTAAAATTCATAATGTCGTTTCTAAGAGAGATGATCTTAGCGGGGGGAAAATACTTAGAGATAAATGCATCTTTGCACTTGTTCCATGAATCAATACTATTTTTAGGCAAAGACGAAAACCAAGATTTAGCAAGATCTCTAAGCGAAAAACAAAATAGCTTCAATTTAACAATATCATTATCCACATCTTTCTTCTTTTGCATGTCACACAAATCAACGAAGCTATTTAGATGAGTAGCGGCATCTTCACTAGGAAGGCCGGAGGACGGATCTTTCATGACAAGATTCAGCAAAGCAGTATTAATTTCACATGATTCAGCATCGGTAAGATGAGCAATCAGAGTGCTAATAAAATCATTGTTGTTGGTATTGGTGAAGTCGCACAATTTAGTATTATCTTGAGCCATCATGACAAGCAAGCAAACTAACACACAAGCAAAAAAAGCAAGCGAACAAAGAAGAGGCAAATAGAGAGGGAGGATAGAGAGAGAGAGAGGGCGAATAAACGGCAAGGGTGAAGTGGGGGAGAGGAAAATGAGAGGCAAATGGCAAATAATGTAATGCGGGAGATAAGGGTATGTGATGGGTACTTGGTATGTTGACTTTTGCGTAGACCTCCCCTGCAACGGCGCCAGAAATCCTTCTTGCTACCTCTTGAGCACTGCGTTGGTTTTCCCCGAAGAGGAAGGGATGCTGCTGCAAAGTAGCGTAAGTATTTCCCTCAGTTTTTGAGAACCAAGGTATCAATCCAGTAGGAGGCTACGCGCGAGTCCCTCGCACCTGCACAAAACAAATAAATCCTCGCAACCAACGCAAATAGGGGTTGTCAATCCCTATAGGGCCACTTACGACAGTGAGATCTGATAGATATGATACGATAATTTTTTTGGTATTTTTATGATAAAAGATGCAAAGTAAAATAAAGGCAAAGGAAATAACTAAGTAGTAGGAGATTAATATGATGAAGATAGACCCGGGGGCCATAGGTTTCACTAATGGCTTCTCTCGAGAGCATAAGTATTCTATGGTGGGTGAACAAATTACTGTTGAGCAATTGACAGAATTGAGCATAGTTATGAGAATATCTACGTATGATCATGTATATAGGCATCACGTCCAAGACAAGTAGACCGACTCCTGCCTGCATGTACTACTAACACTCCACTCATCGACCGCTATCCAGCATGCATCTAGAGTATTAAGTTAAAAACAGAGTAACACCTTAAGCAAGATGACATGATGTAGAGGGATAGACTCATGCAATATGAAGAAAACCCCATCTTGTTATCCTTGATGGCAACAATACAATACGTGCCTTGCTGCCCTTACTGTCACTGGGAAAGGACACCGCAAGATTGAACCCAAAGCTAAGCACTTCTCCCATTGCAAGAAAGATCAATCTAGTAGGTCAAACCAAACTGATAATTTGAAAAGACTTGCAAAGATAACCAATCATACATAAAAGAATTCAGAGAAGATTCAAATATTATTCATAGCTAGACTTGATCATAAACCCACAATTCATCAGTCTCAACAAACACACTGCAAAAAGAAGATTACATCGAATAGTTCTCCATAAGAGAGGGGGAGAACATTGTATTGAGATCCAGAAAGAGAGAAGAAGCCATCTAGCTACTAACTATGGACCCGTAGGTTTGAGGTAAACTACTCACATTTCATCGGAGGGGCTATGGTGTCGATGTAGAAGCCCCCCGTGATCGATGCCCCCTCCGGCGGAGCTCCAGAACAGGCCCCAAGACGGGATCTCGTGGATACAGAAAGTTACGGCGGTGGAATTAGGGTTTTGGCTCCGTATCTGATCGTTTGGGGGTACGTGGATATATATAGGAGGAAGGAGTACGTCGGTGGAGCAACAGGGGGCCCACGAGGGTAGAGGGCGCGCCTGGTGGGGGTGGGCGCGCCCCCTACCTCGTGCCCTCCTGTTTCGTTTCTTGACATAGGGTCCAAGTCTCCCTAGTCTTATTCGTTGAGAAAATCACGTTTCCGAAGGTTTCATTCTGTTTGGACTCCGTTTGATATTCCTTTTCTTCGAAACCCTAAAACAGGCAAAAAACAACAATTCTGGGCTGGGCCTCCAGTTAATAGGTTAGTCCCAAAAATAATATAAAAGTGGATAATAAAGCCCAATAATATCCAAAGCAGTAGATAATATAACATGGAGCAATCAAAAAATTATAGATACGTTGGAGACGTATCAATGGTTTTGTATGGAAACTAGTAATATCGTCTTGCTCTGTCCAATACTTTCTAGGTTGCTGATAATGAGACTCCCATAATTTTCAACAGATGAGGTTCAAGTTGGATAGCCAATATGATGCAACCAGACAAGCTTGCACCCATGTTTTCAAGTCTGCTATGCGACAGTATCGGTATAACTTGAGGAAAACTCACTTTGAAGGCAAGGCTAACAGTGAACTTGCCCAAACATCTCTAGTGGAAAATATATCTGATGACGACTGGAGAGGCCTCGTTAAACACTGGTCCGATCCGAAGTATCAGGTACATTATATATATGTGATCAGATCACATGTTGAAGTCCTATTTACGCATGTGCCACACAAATCTATCTTCTTGTAGGTGAACTGTTCAAAGAACAAGGCCAACCGTATGGAAGTTAAATTCCAACAGACAACAGGATCTCGTAGCTATATTGCACATTGCGAGGCTCTTGTAATTAGCTGCTGTTTCACTCTTTTCGCTGTACCATATTATCAGATCTATATTGACTTGTTCCAAATGCATAGGAAAGCCCGCAAGGACCAAAAAGTACCTGAACCAAATGTTGTCGAAATCTTCAAGGACTGTCACACCAGCAAGAAGAAGGGCATGACTACACCAGTCAAAGCCGCTGTTGTAAGTCCTTAATCCTCATGCCTTTTAACTACTGCTTACTCTGACTTGTGCCTTAAACTGCATGGTTTGCAGCCAATGTCTATTACTCTTTTCAATTTTATACACAATTGTATTAGCGTATCATTGCACCTTACAAGATTTAAAAGAGAGGAGTGATGTTCCTTTGATCTTGACCTGTAATCTAGTTCCGTGCTGGACTTGCCCACACAATGTTACAATTGCATGTTTGTCTGTTCTCAGTTGTTTTGTGATATGAATGATGTCATACAATGCTTGACGTATTATAAACATCGTCTCTTTATCGTTAGCCCTCAATAGAATGTGAAGAAATAGACAATACATTAGCGATGGTACATGGTCATATGTTTGGAAACTGGTTTTATTATGTACTTTGCAATAAAATACAACTATTATTTTACATGCTTTCACCCGAATAAGTTCTGTATATAGACCAAAGCTATTTTGTTTGGTTTTGCTGCCTCCTTAATATCTTCTATTTTGGTATTACTAATGTAAAACCACAACTTTTCAGTGAGCTATGGAAAAATGGTGGAACTGCCACCTTCTGAAGGTGGCGAGGCAACTATGACCACAATGTCAGCTCTTGCTGCAGTGGGTCAGTACCTGTCCACTAACAGTGCCAAAAGCACGTTCCTATGTAATACTGGCTTGGTTGTTGAGGCGATCTCGTCCAAACTGCCTCATGATCAAGATATGCAAGGTGAAAACAATGTTGTATCTGCGCTCCAGACACAAGTCCATTCCCTAACAAAGACCCTTTATGAAACAAGGAGAGACATTGTTCGGTGTTGTCAAGATATGCATGGTTTTGAAACCAGACTATCAGACATTTGCTATGTTGTTCAGGAGCCTAGGAGAACTGAAGGCGAAGGTTATGGTGCTCCATCGGACAATACAACATGAAAACGTAACAGTCAGGTCAAATGAACTGAGCTTCTGAACTTCTGGCGGTGCATTTATCTGCTAGACTATTAACTTTTATGCCAACCTTCCTTTTGTTTTATAGTTGTAATTTGTTTTGGTGCGATACAAAATTTGTTCTTAACGTGCAGCCACCGGCTGAAGAAAACAACAAGCCATTTTTGTTTAGTGTAGGGTGTTCCCTATATTTTCACTGGTGGCGAACTTTGATGCCCACTGGCTATAGTTAACATGGGCCTCCTATGGGCCGTAGAGACAATGGGCCTTCTAAGGGCCATAGAAACAATGGGCCTTCTACGTGGCATAGAAACAATGGGCCCTATACGGGCCGCAGACACAATGGGCCTTCTATGGGCCGTATCATCAATGGGCCTTCTATGGGCTTATGATCGGTTGGCCAAACATGGGCCAATAACAGACCACATTAGGGGCCGTAAATGGGCTAGAGTTGAAATCGTCCGTTCATGGGCCGACCATAACAGGCCGTCGTTAATCGGCCGTATTTTGATGACGCTATGAAAATGGCCCGACGTATTAACGGGCCACAAATGGGCCAACTGTAACCACGGGCTGAATTTGGCCCACAAGCAGAAAATGACAGTAACAGGCCGTAAGTAAATGAATGTGGAAATGAGCCCAAGAATAAATGGGCCCCGAGAAGGCCGAAAGATAACATGGGCTGGAAACGGGCCAACGGAATAATGGGCCGTTAATGGGTATAAAGTGATACAATGTTCATTATGGGCCAGTTTCACCACGTGCCGTTAATGGGTATAAAGTGATACATTGTTCATTACGGGCTAGTTTTACCACGGGCCATTAATGGGCCAAGAGTAATAAGGGCCTCATACGGGCCGAAAGACATCATGGGCCATACATGGTCCGGAAGTTAAAACGGGCTGGAATTATATTGGACGGCCCAGATGACGCTACTAGGCCTAATTCGGATAGGCCGTAAACGGGCTCTGGGTTAGCGGGCTGTAAATGGGCTATATGCGAACAAGCCGTTAACAGGCTTGCCGTGGGCCGGCTCGCCACCTTTTGACCATGTCAAACGGGCCGGCCTTTTCATAGGAATGGGCCTCTGTTGGGCCGTGCCACGTGTCGACGTATCATAGGCGCTTTGTGTCCAATGAGTGGATGACATCTGTCCCAACGGCGAGCCGACACGTGTTTCCTCCAGCCAATAATGATTTTACACGTGGAAAATCCCCATTGGTCAGGGCTATTAATGGGTTATCGGATCCAAAACCGGACCCGATAGCTTAACGGTGTTCCGTTACAGTGGATGCCACGTGTCGGTCACCCTTGACGAAAGCACTTCTATGACGTGTGATTTATCGTCATGGAAGTGGACACTTCCGTGATGATAATTTTGGTAATGTCATGGAACACTTCTACGACAGCACAGGTATGACTATCTTGATTCTGTCATAAATTTTTCATGGATGTACATGCATGACAGAAACCGTGACCTACTGTGAAAAACACGTATCATCACGGAAGTGTATTTTTTTTGTAGTGCAAGTATGCATGAGTGCATAATTCCAACTGCGCAATCAAAGTATACTGGCGACTTAACATCCAAGGCCTGACCGGGTTATCAAAACCCCAAATATGCTCAAATATGAGTCGTAAAGATTAAGGCTACATGGCCTGAATTGTTTTAAATAATATGTTAATGTGGAACAAGGATATGAACCCAAAACAATGTTCAGAAAATAACAAATCAGAAAAACAAGGCTTTTCATAGGCCGCCCAGCCAAAATTTCAAGTGCTTTCATGGCCAGCACAGCCACTAAGTTAGTCCTTCATTCAACTCTGTAAGCCAGCCCTCACATGACCAACCGCCGCTTTAACCTCGACAAGTTCAGGGTCTTTTACAAGATTGGCTGTTGAGAGTACGGCAGGTCATTCCAAAGTGACCAAATCCTTTTTGTAGCAAAGGTAAGCCTGGATGAACTCTTATATAAAGAAAAGCGCCCCCGAGGACACATGGGAATTGTTGTCAAGTTAGTTTTCATCATGCTCATATGATTCATGTTCGTTACTTTGATACTTTGATATGTGGGTGGACCGGTTCTTCGGTGCTGCCCTTCCTTGGACAAGCCTCCCACTTATGATTAACCCCTCTCCCAAGCATCCGCAACTACGGAAGAATAATTAAGGTAAACCTAACCATAGCATGAAACATATGGATCCAAATTAGCTCCTTACGAAGAAACGCATAAACTAGGGTCTAAGATTATGTCACTCTAGCAACCCATCATCTACTTATTACTTCCCAATGCCTTCCCCTAGGCCCAAATAATGGTGAAGTGTCATGTAGTCGACGTTCACATAACACCACTAGAGGAGAGACAACATACATCACATCAAAATATCGAATGAATACCAAATTCACATGATTACTTATAACAAGACTTCTCCGGTGTCCTCAGGAACAAACGTAACTACTCACAAAGCATATTCATAATCATAATCAGAGAATTATTAATTATCATTAATGATCTGAACATATGATCTTCCACCGAATAAACCAACTAGCATCAACTACAAGGAATAATCAACACTACTAGCAACCCACAGATACCAATCTGAGGTTTTGGGACCAAGATCGAATACAAGAGATGAACTAGGGTTTGAGAGGAGATGGTGTCGGTGAAGATGTTGATGGAGATTGACCCTCCCTCGATGAGAGGATCGATGGTGATGATGATGGCAATGATTTCCCCCTACCGGAGGGATGTTTCCCCGGCAGAACAGCTCCACCGGAGCCCTAGATTGGTTTTGCCCAGGTTCCGCCTTGAGACAGCGGCGCTTTGTCCCGAAAAACTTCTTCTTGATTTTTTCCAGGGTAAAAGACACCATATAGCCAAAGATAGGCACCAGAGGCCTGCCAGGGGGCCCACAAGGTCGGGGGCGTGCCCACGGGGTAGGGCGCGCCCTCCACCCTTGTGGCTGGCTGGTGGCCCCCCTCTTGTTCTTTCTTCACCCAATATTTTTTATATTTTCCAAAAATAAGCTCCATGAAGTTTCAGGACTTTCGGAGTTGTGCAAAATAGGTTTCTAATATTTGCTCCTTTTCCTGTCCAGAATTCCAACTGCCGGCATTCTCCTTCTTCATGTAAACCTTGTAAAATAAAGGAGAATAGGCATAAGTATTGTGATATAATGTGTAATAACAGCCCATAATGCAATAAACATCAATAGAAAAGCATGATGTAAAATGGACCTATCAAATAACGACGCAAATCTTGCTGGTAGATTGCTGAACGAGCCGCTGCAAGGTCATGCTCCTCATCTAGGAGGTCAAGATCATCCTGATGTGCCTTTTCATTATCAGCTTCCACATAAGCCGCCACGCGGGGTGAGTCATGAGGGATGTCATTGGGAAGAACTGCCTTTGCTCCATAACCATTAAGAAAGGTGTATAACCCGTGGATCTATTGGGGGTAGTATTGATACTCCAAAGTACTGAGGGTAACTCCTCACCCAACAACCCGGTGTCCTCTGCAAAGGGACCATAAGACGGGGCTTTATGCCTCTCAAGATTTCTTGATTGGCTCTTTGAGCTTGACCATTGGACTGGGGGTGAGCCACTGATGAAACATCAAGACGAATATGCTCTCGTTGATAGAATTCTTTCATAGCACCCTTGGACAGATTAGTACCATTATCAGTTATGATGCTATGAAGGTAGCCAAAACGGAAAATCACCTTTTTGATGAATTGAACCGCCGTTGCCGCATCACACTTGCTGACCAGCTCTGCTTCAACCCACTTCGTAAATTTATGAACCGCCACCAAGAGGTGGGTCTTTTTGTCCTTAGACCTCTTGAAAGGTCCCACAATATTCAACCCCCAGACTGCAAAATGCCAAGTGATTGGAATCATCCTCAATTCTTGAGCCGGCACATGAGCTCGTTTGGAAAATTTCTGTTAGCCGTCGCACTTGCTAACCAGATCTTCTGCATCAGCATAAGCCGTCAGCCAATAAAACCCATGACGAAAAGCCTTAGCCATGAGAGACTTAGAGCCGATATGATGGCCACAATCTCCTTCACGAATCTCTCCTAGAATCTCACAGCCCTCCTTAGGAGAAATACAACGCTGAAACACCCCCGTGACACTGCATCGGTGCAACTCGCCATTAGCAATGGTCATTGACTTAGACTGCTAGCTTATTTGCCTCGCCAAAGTTTCATCCTCAAATAACTCACCCCGGGTCATATAAGCAAAATACGGAACTGTCCAATCTGGAATAACATGGAGAGCCGCCACCAACTGTGCCTCTGGGTCGGGGATAGCAAGATCCTCCTCCGTGGGCAATTTAACTGAAGGGTTATTCAAAATATCAAGAAAACATTAGGTGGTACCAGCTCACGCTGAGACCCCAGCCGGCTTAAAGCATCAGTCGCCTCATTTTTCCTGCGATCAACATGTTCCACTTGATAACCCTTGAAATGACCAGCAATAGCATCAACCGCTCGGTGATAAGCCAACATGAGTGGGTCTTTGGAATCCCAAGTTCTCGAGACTTGCTGAGCCACCAGATCTGAATCGCCAAAGCACCTCACTCGGCTTAAGTTCATTTCCTTGGCCATCTAAAGACCATGGATTACAGCCTCATACTTAGCTGCATTATTAGTACAAGGAAACATCAGCCTTAAAATATAAGAAAATTTATCACCTCATGGGGAAGTCAAAATAACTCCAGCCCCCGAGCCTTCCAAATGCCAGGATCCATCAAAATGAATAGTCCAATATGTATTATCAGGCTTCTCCTCAGGCATCTACAACTTTGTCCTGTCATTGATGAAATCCACAAGCGCCTGAGACTTGATAGCTGTCCGAGGCATATACTTTAAACCATGGGGTCCAAGTTCAATGGCCCACTTGGCCACCCGGCCTATAGCTTCTCTGTTTTGAATAATATCTCCTAAAGGAGCAGAACTGACCATAGTGATGGGATGACCAAGGAAATACTGCTTCATCTTATGACTAGCCATGAACACTCCATAAAGTAGCTTCTGCCAATGTGGGTACCTTTGCTTAGATTCAATTTATACCTCACTAACATAATAAACCGGCCTTTGAAGCGGATATTCCTTGCCTGAATCCTTCCTTTCCACAACAACCGCAACACTGACGGCTCTGCTATTAGCAGCCACATATAAAAGCAAGGGCTCTTTATCAGTGGGAGCTGCAAGAACCGGTGGCTCAGCTAACTGCTTTTTAAGCGGCTCGAACGCCTGATTTGCAGCATCACTCCAGACAAAGTGATCTGTTTTCTTCATCATCTCGTATAGAGGGATAGCTTTTTCTCCCAAACGGCTTATAAACCAACTCAAAGCCGCAATACGACCCACCAAATGCTGGATGCCATTGAATCATGCCGGCTTAGTGATGACCCACAAGTATAGGGGATCTATCACAGTCCTTTCGATAAGTAAGAGTGTCGAACCCAACGAGGCGCAGAAGGAACTGATAAGCCGTTTCCAGCAAGGTATTCTCTGCAAGTACTGAAATAAGTGGTAACAGATAGTTTTGTGAAAGGATAATTTGTAACGAGCAACAAGTAACAAAAGTAAATAAAGTGCAGCAAGGTGGCCCAATTCTTTTTGTAGAAAAGGACAAGCCTGGACAAACTCTTATATGACGTAAAGCGCTCCCGAGGACACATGGGAATATCGTCAAGCTAGGTTTCATCACGTTCATATAATTCACGTTCGGTACTTTGATAATTTGGAATGTGGGTAGACCGGTGCTTGGGTACCGCCCTTACTTCAACAAGAATCCCACTTATGATTAACCTCTATTTCAAGCATCCACAACTATAACAAAAGTATTAAGGTAAACCTAACCATAGGATGAAACATATGGATCCAAATCATCCCCTTACGAAGCAACACATAAACTAGGGTTTAAGCTTCTGTCACTCTAGCAACCCATCATCTACTTATTACTTCCCAATGCCTTCCTCTAGGCCGAAATAATGGTGAAGTGTCATGTAGTCGACGTTCACATAACACCACTAGAGGAAAGACAACATACATCTCATCAAAATATCGAATGAATACCAAATTCACATGACTACTAATAGCAAGACTTCTCCCATGTCCTCAGGAACAAAAGTAACTACTCACAAAGCATAAACATGTTCATAATCAGAGGGGTATTAATATGCATATAGGATCTGAACATATGATGTTCCACCAATTAAACCAACTAGCATCAACTACACGGAGTAATTAACACTACTAGCAACCTACTAGCACCAATCCCGGACTTGGAGACAAGAATTGGATACAAGAGATGAACTAGGGTTTTGAGATGAGATGGTGCTGATGAAGATGTTGATGGAGATTGCCCTCTCCTAATGAGAGGAGTGTCGGCGTCAAAACCGGTGGATTTCGAGTAGGGGGTCCCGAACTGTGCGTCTAGGCCGGATGGTAACATGAGGTAGGGGACACGAAGTTTTACCCAGGTTCGGGCCCTCTTGATGGAGGTAAGGCCCTACGTCCTGCTTGATTAATATTGATGATATGGGTAGTACAAGAGTAGATCTACCATGAGATCAGAGAGGCTAAACCCTAGAAGCTAGCCTATGGTATGATTGTATGTTATGATTGTTGTCCTACGGACTAAAACCCTTCGGTTTATATAGACACCGGAGAGGGTTAGGGTTACACAAGGTCGGTTACAAAGGAGGAGATATCCATATACGTATTGCCTAGCTTGCCTTCCACGCAAAGTAGAGTCCCATCCAGACACGAGACAAAGTCTTCAATCTTGTATCTTCATAGTCTAACAGTCCGGCCAATGGAGATAGTCCGGCTGTCCGGAGACCCCCTAATCTAGGACTCCCTCAGTAGCCCCTGAACCAGGCTTCAATGACGACGAGTCTGGCGCGCAGTATTGTCTTCGGCATTGCAAGGCGGGTTCCTTCTCCGAATACACCGCAGTAGAATCTGAATACGAGGATAGTGTCCGACCCTGCAAAATAAGTTCCACATTCCGCCGTAGAGAGAATAATATTTTCGCAGATCTAATTTGCTGGCTTGTTTTGGCAGCATGACGTTATGTCATGGCCTAGTGATTATTCGAACCGTTTCTTTTAACCAGCCCCGCACATAACGCGAGACAGTTTTTCGACACGTCTTGTCAAAGCAGAGATCATGTCCCCTTATTACGGGATTCTCATCAATATGGGAGTGGGTAACCCAACCACGCCATCAATTGCGGCGCTTGGGGGATAAGCGCGTTTTACCACGCAAGTGGGGACGCTTAGTTTCGTCTGCCCATATAAAGGGATAAGGATTCACCTTTCTATCCACGCCTTCTTCCTCCTCTGCTCATCCATTTTCACACACTCGAGCTCCAGCGCCCAAGTCCGCACTTCCCACCTCGACCTTCTCCAGTCATGTCCGGAGCGGGAGGCAAGTGGATGGTCTCCTCCGTCACGGAGGGAGACATCAAGAAACTGAGGAGAGCCGGATACCTGCCCGACGACATCGCGCACCGGCTCCCAGATGAGGGGCAGCTCATCCCCACCCCCAGGCCCCATGAGAGGGTGGTATTCCTCACCCATTTCCTCCGCAGACTGGGATTCCCTCTCCATCCTTTCGTCAGGGGGCTCATGCTTTCTTACGGCCTGGATTTCCACGATCTGGCCCCGAACTTCATCCTCAACATCTCGGCATTTATTGTCTTGTGCGAGGCCTTCCTCTGCATCAAGCCCCACTTCGGCTTATGGCTGAAGACCTTCAATGTCAAGCCGAAGGTGGTGGGAGGCCGCCAGGCGGAGTGCGGAGGCGCCATGGTGGGCAAGATGGCCAACATAACATGGCTCGAGGGCTCCTTTGTGGAAACCATAAAGGGGTGGCAATCGGGGTGGTTCTATATCACCGAGCCGCACGACCCCGCATGGGTAGCGGCCCCCGAGTTCCGATCTGGCATCCCCATGCGGCTCACCTCCTGGAAAGAGAAGGGCCTGTCCTGGGGTAGTTCGAAAGAGCTGACCGGACTCCAAACATGTATTCAAAACATGGTGGACAAGAAGCTCAAGCTTGTTAACATAGTCCAGGTTATGCTCATCCGCCGGATACTCCCGTGCCAACAACAGGAGTTCACCTTGTGGGAGTTCAATCCGGCGCAGCACCGAACTCTGAACAAGCTCTTTGACATGACTCATGAAGACGCCTGGAGGGTGCTGTTCAAAAGTGCCGACGTCCCTCCCCCTATTACTGAGGATCGCGGATTCAGCACGAAGCGCCAAGCCAGTGCGGTAAGCTGCTTTACCTTTCACAGGATACTTATTTTTTTTATATAGATTGACTCTATGCGGGATCTAAACTCCCGTACCTTTGACAGGACTGGCAGAAGATGGCCGGACAGATCGACTGTCCGGCTCCTTTGCCCGAAGGCCCCGCAGATGCTCTTCTGGCGAAGATGCTGACTCCGTTCCCTTATAAGGTGTCGAAGAAGACCAAGAAGGACAAGGGAACCCGAAAGAGTTCCCGATGCCAGGCGCCGTCGGACTCACTGTCCGATGACTCTGCGGCACACTCTTCCCCCGAAGACGAGGAAGAAGAAGAAGATGCTCCCCCACTGACTGGGGGAGACAAGAAAAGGAAGGCCGCCCCAACTGGGGAGGCCGGTGGGTCCAAGAAGGGAAGGACTCTCCTTCTAGACAGTTCCGCCGCCGCTGATGAAGGCGAAGGCGAGTGGTTGCCCAGGGTCAAGCCCCCGGGGAGATCATAAGTATTCGGATACCAGAGTAACTCCTAGGATTCCTTTGTCGCACTGCTTTCTCTAACGCCGAACGCAATTATGCAGGCCGCCACGAGCCAGTATCGATGTATCATCGGACGGCTCCTTGGGCTTGTCGGACATGGATAGCGATCCAGTCCCGACCACCACCTCCCCTCATCCTGCCGACGACACCGAGGTGTTGTGTCAAGAGGCACCGGATCGAGGGGAGATAGTCCTGGAGGCGCCTCAAGGCGACCTTCCGGACTCTAGGAGCCGCGGGGACGGGGCCCCACGAGAGCTCCGAGTTTGGCCCTCAGCCGAACACCGTGCCAGACCCTCCAGCGGTTCCGGGCTCGGGCAGGCGGCCTCCTTCTAAGAGGGGCAAGACGCCTGTGCCAGTGACCTCTGTCCATCTAGAGGCACCGGACAATCTGCTAGAAGCGCTTCACAGCGCTTCCATCGACGAGGAGCACCGCACTATCATGAGTGCGGTGATTCAGAAGGTTCAGTCCGCCAAGAGCGGATTGACTGAAGCCTGTGCCAGCCTTCTAACAGGCTTTGAGGTAAGTGTTTTAAAATGTAGTAGAAATATTACCGCATTGACAGTAGCCCCTGATGCTTTGTTCGGTGTTCACAAAGAAAAGCCGAGCAGAGGATCAAATAATATCGCAGGAGTCTAATATAAGTATGTCAATATGCATATGCAGGCTTCGCTGCTGGCGTCCGCTGCACTAACTGCGGAGGTCGCCGTACTGAAGCAGGACCTCGAGGGGTCCAAGAAAGAGCTCGGCCTTGCCAAGAGGCAGCTCGAGGAGAACAAAGGTAAGTAAAACCCTATATATAGATATGTATATATGAAAAAGGACGCGATTGCAAAATGACAGGATCATTGTATGTTTGCCAGGGGCCACGACCGAGGTGGCGACCCTAAAGCAAGCGATGGATAAGGCCGAAGATACAGTGGCCAAGGAGCGTACCAAGCGAGAGAAGCGCGAGGATCGGGTGGGCGAGGTGCAGCAAGAGCTCCAGGATATTGTGGCGAAGCACGAGGCGTTGGAGCTTGACTCCAAGACGCGGGAGTCTGAGCTTGCCGCGGCCCTCGAGAGCGTAAAAAGTGCCAAGGCCGAATCCCAAAAGGCCCTCCAAGAGATCGACGCGATGAAGAAGATAGCGGTGGGTAAGGCTTTCTATATGCAAAGCAAGCATGTAAAAGTAAATTACAGATTACTTACCCGGATCCGGAGCTCTTCAGGAGCATTCGCAGATTTGCCCCGCAGTGTGTCCGATGCCGCACAATTTTACCAGTCTGAGGACGGAAGCTCAATGGAGAAGCTGTTCTGGTCTCAGTATGCTGAGGCCGAATATCCAGTGCCAATGAGCGACCAGCTGAAGCAGATGGTCGAGCTACATAAGGCGGCCGATCAGGCCATGAAGAGCTTTATAGTCCGGTTGTGGCTTGACGACACCCTTCTGAACAACTTCTTCGGCCTGGTGAGGAGGCTCGTGGATGCCTGCCCGTGGTTGGAGGTCGTTAAGCGATCCGTCTGCATTGAAGGTGCACGCCGGGCTTTCGCCCGTGTGAAATTGCAGTGGGTCAAGATAGACGCCGTGAAGCTGATCAAGGAGGGGCCGCCAGAGGGCAAGGAGCACCACCACCCCGAGATGTACTACGAGGGTGTTCTGTTGGGCGCCTATCTCATCGCGGACGAGTGTTCGAAAGATGTAATATTTGAATGAGACTTGCTCGTTTTATCCTGTATGTATGAAAACTTGTTTCATATGTGCTATGCAACGCTTGTTAGAATTTAAAATATTACCTTCTATTTGGCTGTTTATCCAATCTGAGAGATGGCTAGTCCTCGGCTTCTGCCCCCATGCCACGAGTGTTGGGTTGTTCGGGATAAACCTGAGCACTCTTGTTCCCATGTTTGGGTCCTTCGAGGGAGGTGCTCAGCACAACGAACAAGGCAACCAGACTAATAATGCTTTATCACTCTCACTTAGCCATAGAATTCTATAAAATTTTAAATTTCGGTGAAGTCCCTGGTATTTGGAAGGCCGAATTGAGGGCGCGATACACGCCTGTAAGCCGGACAGGGCCGGCCCCTCGCCCTAAGCGGCATAAGTCTTTAGGGACTCGAAAAACCTCGCCGAACAGCGACCAGTCTCTCGCTTTATCATGACAGTCAGTTTTAGCTTTCTCTACTGAGGTGCTCAGCCCGGCAGAACCGGGGCACAATCGCAGTAGTTCTCCTAGCGCTACCTTAGCCGATAGAGCGGAACGTAAGGTACCAAAACATAGGAGCCAAGCAAACCCAACATTTGACCAAAGACATGATTCGGAGCTGATGCATATAATGTTGTAAGTTCGGGGTGCCGCACTTGTGAAAGTGTTCGGACTTTTCACACCGCATTGTGGGGTACGTAAGCCCCTGGTGTATTGGCCGTACCAGAGTGTACGGTTGCAAGGCGTCATTAATGAACACACACACACACACACACACACACACACACACACACACACACACACACACACATATATATATATATATAACCAGAATGCAATAATAGTCGTAATGTCATGCATTGTTTATTGAAAAATTGCGTTAAAGCAGAGTGATACAGATAGTGCGATAAGCAAATAGTAGGATATGGGCAAGCTGAGGAATGATATGAAATCGAATATTTCGCTCGTTACTGTAATCAACCTGGGAATTCCATGGTATGATGTAGCTGTTTGCCTCCTTGGTTGCTGCAACATGTGTTCGGCGATAGTGCTGCCGTACAGTGTTTCCAGAGATTAAGGTCCTGAAAGAAAAAGAAACATAACCAAAAGGGAAGCCCCTAGTGCGGTTTAGGCCGCGTTTTGGGGCGTGCCGCAGTTGTGCCCCCCTCCCCACCTGTGCCCATGATATTTTTAATGCGTAATTATGTACGCGTGGCACGAATATCGCCGTTGGGCTAGGATTGGGGTGGACACGGTATTGCTACGCGAGCTCAGATCGCGCCAGGCGGTCTATTTGCCGATTGCCCCGAGCGCGCTTGAAGGTGTCCGGGCTTTGAAACGCCGAACTGGTTGATTGCCTTGAGAGGCTTCTTTGCGCTTCTGCTGCGAGGGCCGCGGTGTGCTCCTCTTTCGGAGAGAGCGCTCTGTGTTTCCATTGACTGTAATAACTCCGCGAGGTCCTGGCATCTTGAGCTT
This sequence comes from Triticum dicoccoides, assembly GCF_002162155.2. NCBI lineage: Eukaryota > Viridiplantae > Streptophyta > Magnoliopsida > Poales > Poaceae > Triticum > Triticum dicoccoides. The sequence goes on along the minus strand of NC_041390.1, from coordinate 116,978,493 downwards.
GAGGTATGCATAATGCGGTACCGCATTGAATCTAGCAAATGCGGTTCGCCCGACCAGCGCGTGATAACCACTGCGGAACGGGACTATATCAAAGATTAACTCTTCGCTTCGGAAGTTATCCGGGGATCCGAAGACCACTTCCAGTGTAATTGAGCCTGTGCAATGGGCCTCTATGCCTAGAATGACGCCCTTAAAGGTCGTTTTTGTGGGTTTGATCCTTGAGGGGTCTATACCCATTTTGCACACTGTGTCCTGATAAAGCAGGTTCAGGATGCTGCCGCCGTCCATAAGGACTTGAGTGAGGTGAAATCCGTCGATGGTTGGGTCTAGGACCAGTGCGGCGAATCCGCCATGACGGATACTAGTGGGGTGGTCCCTATGATCAAAGGTGATCGGACAGGAGGACCAAGGGTTGAACTTTGGGGCGACTGGCTCCAACGCATATACGTCCCTGAGCGCACGCTTCCGCTCCCTCTTGGGGATGTGGGTTGTGTATATCATCTTCACCGTCCGTACTTGCGGGGGAAACCTCTTCTGTCCTCCAGTGTGCGGCTGCCGGGGCTCCTCCTGGTCATCGCTATGCAGCCCCTTGTCCTTGTTTTTGGCAATTAACTTGCCGGCCTGCTTGAACACCTAGCAATCTCTGTTGGTGTGATTGGCTGGCTTGTCTGGGGTGCCATGTATTTGACACGAGCGATCGAGTATATGGTCCAAGCTGGACAGACCCGACGTACTTTGTTTGAATGGCTTTGTCCACTGACCGGGTTTAGAGCCTTTGAATCCGGCATTGACTAACGTATCCTTAGTATTTTCGCTGTTAATGCGGCGCTTATGCTTGTTGCGACATGACCTACTATTGCCGTCCTTGGTATCTGAGGTACCATGGTTCTTTGATAGGTTATTACTGCGAGCCAGCCAGCTGTCTTCCCCCACACAAAAGCGGGTCATGAGCGTCGTGAGAGCTTCCATAGATTTCGGCTTTTCCTGACCAAGGTGCCGGGCTAGCCACTCGTCTCGGATGTTGTGCTTGAAAGCCGCTAAGGCCTTCGCATCCGGACAGTCGACGATTTGATTTTTTTTGTAAGGAACCGAGTCCAGAATTTCCTGGCCGACTCTTCTAGCTGCTGAATTATGTGGCTTAAATCATCGGCGTCTGGTGGTCGCACATAAGTGCCCTGAAAGTTGTCGAGGAATGCGGCTTCCAGATCTTCTCAACAACTAATGGAGTCCACTGGCAAGCTGTTAAGCCAATGCCGCCCTGGTCCTTTGAGCTTTAGTGGGAGGTATTTGATGGCGTGTAAGTCATCGCCGCGGGCCATGTGGATGTGGAGGAGGAAATCCTCGATCCATACTGCAGGATCTGTTGTGCCGTCGTATGATTCAATATTTATAGGTTTGAAACCTTCTGGGAATTGATGTTCCATTACTTCATCTGTGAAGCATAAGGGGTGTGCGACGCCTCTGTATTGGGCTATATCGCGACGCAGCTCGAATGGGTCTTGCCCGCTGTGTTCGGCCCGGCCGGATTTGCTTTTACTGTATCCGGTGTGACGTTTGTCGTCTCGCAGAGTGGTGTGCCCTCGTGATCTGTAGATCGATCTTGAATGCTTTGCCTTGTCCTCCAATATGTCTCGCAGGTCTGGCGTATCTCCCCATGCCTTTTTATTTGAATGGCGTTGGGGTGGAGGCTGAGTTTTTGGCTAGAATGCCTCTCTATCGCGGCCATGAGGTGGCCGATCAGCCGTATCATACACTTCTTCCTCCAATCGGGGTAGTAACCTGCGCCTTGGGTAACTCTTGGGGGGGACGCTCGAGTTTATATTCCTCGGCCACGAGGACTTCAGTCCATTTGTTAGCTAGCAGATCTTGATTAGCTTGAAGCTGCTGCTGCTTTTTCTTCAGGCTATTTGCCGTGGCCATAAGCCGGCGCTTGAAGCGCTCTTGTTCGACGGGATCCTCTGGTACGGCAAATTCATCATCGCCGAGGCTTGCCTCGTCTTCGGAGGGGGGCATGTGATCATCCTCCTCCTCTCCGTATGCCGCTCTCTCAGGAAAGCTGGCTCCTTCATCCTCCTACTCTAAATCTTGCTGGAGGGGATTGTTGTTGTCTTCGGCACTATCCGGAGTGTTATTATCTCCTTGCCGGTATCACCACTTTTGCTTTGGCGGGACTTAGAGCGGCGTCGCTGACGTTGGCACTTGGGTTGCTTCTTGGAGGGGTCATCCTCCGCTATCTCGTCGCCATTGCCTTCGTCATATGACGAGGTGGCTTTCCAGTGCCCTATAGGTGCTGGTTCATGTTCGTCTCCTACATCGTCGTCCATACCATCGATGTCTTCGGAGTTGAAGTCGAGCATGTCGGTTAAGTCATCGATAGTGGCTATGAAGTGGGTAGTGGGTGGGCGTCGAATTTCTTCGTCGTCCGCATCCCAATCCTGTTGGCCATAATCCGGCCAGGGCTCTCCTGACAAAGACAGAGACCTTAGTGAATTCAGAATGTCGCTGAAGGGCGAGTGTTGAAAGATATCCGTGGCGGTGAATTCCATGATCGACGCCCAATCGGATTCGATTGGCAGGAGCGTGGATGGTTAGGAGTCCGGAAAAGAGTCTGGCACCTTGGAGTCACAGGCTGCGCAGAGGATTATGCTGGTGTTTGGCTCGATCACTGTCGAGACTGCAGCCCCTGAGGCAGTGTCCAGCCACCCGTCCTCGATTGGCGTAGTTGGCTCCGAGTTAAGGGTCAGAGCTTATGCGAGCGCGGTCTCTGGGGTACTGTTCAGCGATAGAGCTAGGTCATACCCATCGCGACAGTGCGGCGCGCCCGGCTGTGGCTCGAATCCGTCGAAGACCAAGTCTCCGCGGATGTCGGCCGTGTAGTTCAAACTTCGAAATCTGACCTGATGGCCAGGGGCGTAGCTTTCGATCTTCTCCAGATGGCCAAGCGAATTAGCCCGTAGTGCAAAGCCGCCGAATACGAAGATCTGTCCGGGGAGAAAAGTCTCACCCTCGACCACATCGCTATCGATGATAGTAGGAGCCATCAACTCATATAATTCTTTGTCATATAATCTCTAATGCTAGAGTAATAATTCAATCACAATATCAAGTATGAATCGTAAACTTCATTGAAAACTAACAAACTACAATCTCAGTCATTGAAGCAATTGCAATTTATCATAAAATAGGAAAGAGTCAATGTATAAGAGCTTTTCAGCAAGTCCACATACTCAAATATCATATAATCTTTCAAAATTGCTGACACTCACGCAATACTTATGGGTATGGAGTTTTAATCGGACACAGAGAAATATAGGGTGAGGGAGTCCTGGATTAGGGGGTCTCCGGACAGTCGGACTATCTCCATTGGCCGGACTGTTAGACTATGAAGATACATGATTGAAGACTTCGTCTCGTGTCCGGATGGGACTCTACTTGGCATGGAAGGCAAGCTAGGCAATACGGATATGTGTATCTCCTCCTTTGTAACCGACCTTGTGTAACCCTAACCCTCTCCGGTGTCTATATAAACCGGAGGGTTTTAGTCCGTAGGACACAACAACTACAACATACAATCATACCATAGGCTAGCTTCTAGGGTTTAGCCTCTCCGATCTCGTGGTAGATCTACTCTTGTACTACCCATATCATCAATATTAATCAAGCAGGACGTAGGGTTTTACTTCCATCAAGAGGGCCCGAACCTGGGTAAAACATTGTGTCCCCTGCCTCCTCTTACCATCCGCCTTAGACGCACAGTTCGGGACCCCCTACCCGAGATCCACCGGTTTTGACATCGACATTGGTGCTTTCATTGAGAGTTCCTCTGTGTCGTCGCCGTTAGGCTTGATGGCTCCTATTATCATCGATAGCAATGCGGTCCAGGGTGAGACTTTTCTCCCCAGACAGATCTTCGTGTTCGGCGGCTTTGTACCGCGGGCCAATTCGTTTGGCCATCTGGAGCAGATTGAAAGTTACGCCCCTGGTCACCAGGTCAGGTTTGGAAGCTTAAACTACACGGCTGATATCCGCGGAGACTTGATCTTCGATGGATTCGAGCCTCTGCCTTACGCGTCACATGGTCATGATGAGTACGATTTAGCTCTACCATCGGACAGTGTAAGATCACACCGGCAGCCGCTCCGACCCTCAATTCGGAGCCAGTTGCGCCTTCCGTGGATGGGTGGATGGACCCCGCTGCGGAAGCCTTACCCTTAGCAGCGATCGAGCCGAACATCGACCTTAGCTTGCACGAGAGCTGTGTTGTTAAACTACCGGATCCTTCTCCGGCCACGGACTCCGAGCCGCCTGCGCCCGTTCCTATCGAGTCTGATTGGGCGCCGATCATGGAGTTTACCACCGCGGATATTTTTCAGCACTCGCCCTTTGGCGACATATTGAACTCATTAAGGTCTCTCTCCTTGTCAGGAGGATCCTGGCCGAACTATGTCCGGCAGGACTGGGATGCGGACGACGAAGAAATTCGCGGCCCACCCACCACCCACTTAGTAGCCACTGTCGATGACTTAACCGACATGCACGACTTCGACTTCGAAGACATCGACGGTATGGACGACGATGCGGGAAACGAAGAGGAACCACTACCCACATGTCACTGGACGCCCACTTCACCACATGACGTATACATGGTGAACACACCAAAATAAAACGACGACGAGGAACGGAAGGACGCAACGAAGGGTTGTCCCCTCGAGAAGCAGTCAAAGCGGCGGCGTAAGCGCCGCCCCAAATGCTGCCTCGGTAGAAACAACGATCATACAAACCCAGCGTTAGAGTAGGGTGAACCATTGCCGGACGACGGCAACACGGAGAATCAAACCGAACAACCCGATTCTGTCAAAGATAATAGTCCGAATGACATAACACCGGACAGACACCCGAAGTAACAGAATGCCCATCAAAGGCTTGTTGCCACCGCGAGGAGTCTAAAAAAGCAGAAGCAAAGGCTCAAGGCTGCGCAAGACACACTCCAAATCAGATGGAGCAAAGTACTCAACACAGCAGCGAAGTATGGCGGTAATCACCCCACCTAGAGCTACCTGAAGTGGAAGTTGCTACCTGAATTCGATGAGGAGGCCTTAGATCCCCCGCAACCAAAAATTAAAACGTCCACCTGGCCTGGTAGATGACCTCACGGCCAACATAGAGTGGCAAGCAATGCCACACATAAGCCAATACGCGATCCATGCGAGGGCTCGCATCAAAAGGACGGCGCAACTAGATCCATCTATGGACCACGCAGGCGCGCTCCAGCATACGATGCAACACAACAAACATCCGAACACTACGGTACACCCAGATACAGGGGTGCCGCACCCCCCCTATGTTTCACCGACGAGGTACTGGACCATGAATTTCCAGAGGGATTCAAACCCGTAAACATAGAGGCATACGACGGAACAACATACCCTGGGGTCTGGATTGAGGACTATATCCTCCATATCCATATGGCTCGAGGAGATGATCTCCACGCCATTAAGTATTTACCCCTCAAACTCAAAGGGCCAGCTCGGCACTGGCTTAAAAGCCTCCCCGAAAGCTCCATTGGAAGCTGGGAAGAGCTCGAAGATGCTTTTCGGGCAAATTTTCAAGGGACTTATGAACGACCTCCGAACACGGACGATTTGAGTCATATAACTCAACAGCCCGGAGAGTCATCCCGAAAGCTTTGGAACAGGTTTCTTACTAAAAAGAACCAAATAGTCGACTGTCCGGACGCCGAAGCCTTGGCAGCTTTTAAGCATAGCGTCCGTGACGAATGTCTTTCCAGACACCTCGGCCAAGAAAAGCCGAGAACAATGGCAGCATTAACAAGCCTCATGACCCGCTTTTGCGCAGGTGAGAATAGCTGGCTAGCCAGATGCAGCACCAGCGACCCTAGTACATCCGAAGTTAGAGATGGAAACGGGAAATCACGGCGCAACAATAATAAGAAACGCCGGAATAAAGAAGACAGCACGAAGATCACGACAGTAAACGCCGAATTCAAAAGCTCTCGGCCAAGTCAGCAAAAGCCGCCCTCTAAAGGCGCCGGAGACGAACTGTCCAGCCTAAAGAAAATTCTGGACCAAGTATGTCAGATCCATAGCACCCTCGGTAAACCTGCTAATCATACCCACAGAGAATGTTGGGTCTTCAAGCAGTCTGGCAAGCTCAACGATGTACACAAGGGGGAGGATACACCAAGCGAAGACGAGGATGAGCCTCTCAAGCAAGACACTAGGGAACAAAAGAAATTTCCACCAGAAGTCAAAACAGTAAACGTGTTACACGTGTAAAGGGGAGAAACAAAGCGGCACTCCCAGATAAATATGCCCAAGGGCCTATCACTGCGGAGTCCTGCCACTGGCCGTTTCAACCGACCACTTTTGACCATCGGGATTACTCAACAAGTATCCGGCGTGCAGGATGGGCTGCCATGGTATTAGACCCAATAATTGACGGATACCACTTTACACGAGTCCTGATGGATGGTGGCAGCAGTTTAATCCTGATATACCAGGATACAATCCGCAAAATGGGGATAGACCCAACTAAAATTTGCCACAGCAACACTACCCTTAAAGGAGTAACGCCAGGCCCAGGGGCTCATTGCATGGGCTACCTGCTACTAGAGGTTATATTCGGCTTCCCCGATAACTTCCGTCGCGAAAATTTAACATTCCACATTGCTCCGTTCCAAAGTGGCTATCAAGCACTACTTGGACGCGAAGCTTTCGCTCGCTTTAATGCAATACCGCATTATGCTTCCCTTACGCTTAAGATGCCCGGTCCACGTGGCATCATTATAGTGAATGGAAATATTAAGCGATCCCTGCGCGCGAAAGAGAGTGCGACTACCTTGGCAGCCGCACACTAAAAAGGCCTCACCAGCTAAAGCATTTGATAGGTCGTCAAGACCACGGACACAGATAGACAAGTATGGCGCAGCTATATGTAACTCACACAGGTTTGATAAGCCACACCCCTATTACAAATACAAGGGGCTCAACGCGCGTAGACAAGTGGCAATTTTTACTCATCTTGAATTATACATGGTTTCTTCATACCTACCTTTTGGCATGACAACTTTTCACCTAAGTTTCTCTCTTTTACAGATGACCATCATGCTACACCCGTCCAGGATACGGCACAACGGAGACACAGGCGCAGACGTGTAGCAGGGACCCGCTCCAAGGATTCTTTTTAGATTAAGACCCTGCGTAAACCTTTTTTACTGTCTCTTGTTGATACACATCCCTCGAATTCTCAAATACAATTGAGAAGGATGCTGACGTCTTGGCATGTGGCCACGTCAGAATAAAAGCCTATACCTGGACACAAGGGGCTTCTTCCAAAGGGCACTATTTAGGCCGGCCCGGTTAATACCATAAAGACCGAATACCTTAGGGAGTGTTCGGCGTCGCGAGTTTGGCCTTATATGCATCAGCTCCGAATCATGTCTTTTGTCAAATGTTGGGTTTGCTCGGCTCCTATGTTTTGGTACCTTACGTTCCGCTCTATCGGCTAAGGTAGCACTAGGAGAACTAGTGCGACTGTGCCCCGGGTCATCCAGATGAGCACGTCAGTAGAGAAAGCCGAAAACTGACTGTCATGATATAGCGTGAGACTGGCCAACCACTCGATGACCTATCGGAATGTTAGAATTCCTCCGCCTTAACGAAGGGCCGTTTCCCGGCCAGGCACGTACGCACCCCGAATTCGAGAGAATGCGGAGCCAACAGGGGCTATATAGTAGCCCCACCGTCAAACTCCTATGGCTAAGTGAAAGTGTTAAAGCATTATAGTCCGGTTGCCTCGTTCGCTGCGCTATTACCTCCTTAATAGGACCAAGACGTTGGGTTAAGTGTGAACACACGTCTTGTGCGAACACCTCCGCATTATATGCGTGGGGGCTGAAGCCGACGACTACAATCTTTCAGGTTATATACATATATACATAAACAGCCGCACAGGAGGCACCATATTACTTTCTGGCAAAAGTATAAATACAGCCTTACTGCATTTCATAAAAACATTGTGTTTACAATGGGAATACATGTCACTCAAACATAATATTCTTCGAGCACTGGGCCTCTATCAAACGAGCGCCCTCAAGAACCTCTTCAAAATAGTGCGCGGCAGCTACTCGGCCTATGGCCGAACCTTGCGCCACAATAGTGGTAGCATCCATCTCCGCCCAGTATGCCTTGACACGGGCAAAGGCCATCCGCGAGCCTTCTATGCATGCCGACCTCTTCATCGCATTGATGCGCGGCACCGCACCAAGGAACTGCTGCACTAAGCTGAAATAGCTTTTCGGCTTCGGTTTCTCCAGCCACAAGTGATCTACGACGGACCTCATGGCAAGCCCGGACAACCTATTAAGTTCGGCCCATTCGGCTAGCTGATCAGTCAAGGGAAGTGGATGCTCTGGAACGTTGAATTGCGACCAGAACAACTTGTCCACTTCACGATCTGTCTAATCTTGGAAGTATTCAACCGCCTCGACAGCGCTTGCCGCTAAGTCCATATATGCGTCTGCTGAACTCCACAGCCGATCCAGAGGGGCATAACGGGGATCCCCGAACTTCCTCTGCAGCAGAAAGGGCTTCCCAGCCGCAATATCCCCGGCTTCGCGCAGCTCCTCCTTCTTCGCCCTCATAGTAGAGTGAGTGTCTTTGGTCACCATCGTGGCCTTTTCAAGGTCCGCTGCCTTCAATCGGTTCTCTTTTTCAAGGAACTTGCAATGGTCAGCGGTGTCTTTTAATTCTACGGCCATCCTGGCCATCTTCTCTTTGCTTTCGCCATGCGCGGCCTTCTCGGCTCTTAACTCTTCGGCTGCCTTCAAAGCATCTGCATTACTAACTCTTGCTTGTTCCTTGGCTCGGGCAAGTTCCGCCCGAAGGGTCTCCACGGTGGCAGCTCCGTTGCAGTCACAACATATTAAAGATATTGACATCATGCTACTATTATTATGTGAAATTCACCAGAAAAACATTACTTACCCTGTGACTCATCAAGCCGCTTGTTCACAAGCTCGATGTCGGTGTCTGCCGCATCTAGTTGCCGCTTTAGTTCGGCAAACTCATGAGTCCGGCTAGCCACCGGAGCTCCCACTACCTGCACATTAAAGCGGTATGGTTATTTCCTGGGACTACGATCCTTTGTTTGCCGCCGTCCTAGGCGACAACCAGAGTCTCAGGGGCTACTATCTACACCGGGCACACCTAAAAATGTGCGGTACCATCACAAATGTACATCATTTTACGTACCTCAAAGCCCGTCAGTAGACTCACAAAGGCATCATGCAACCCGCTTTTGGTGGATGAAATCCTTTCCTTCACCATACCCATCAATGTACGGTGTTCCTCTGAGATGGATGCTCGCTCCAACAGCTCCCTCAGTACGCCCGACCACATACCAGACGGTGCCGGACTCTTTTGTTTGCTCTCTTCAAGAGCCAGACGCTGAGGACTTCGGGTAACTATAGGATTATCTTCTGGCCTCACCGGATCCGGAGAGGCCCTCCGTGACGACACTTCAAGGTCGCCCGCTTCTTGAGCGGGGGAGTCTGGGGGAGGCGTTTTGCTCTCCATCATCTCCAGAAGAAGATCCCCTGAAGACGAGCTCTGCTGAGAAGGGCTAAGATCCAAACTGCAAGATAAACGCTTCGGTTATTTTCCTCAGAGGTAAGGTAGTATATCTCCACTATTAAAGTACTTTCTGATTACTTACAGCTCGTTGGAGGGCTGATCCTCGCGCTGACTTTGTGCGGCAAAAGCACCCTCCAATGCAGGACCCTCTAGTGGAGACTTCTTCTCCCGTTTGGAAGCCTCGGTTTCCGGATCTTTAGAGGCAGTCCTCTTCCTTCCCCGAAGCGAGAGAAGGTCGGATTCTTCTCCTTGGTTATCCTCCTTCACGGAGGTGCTCATTCCCTTAGTTGGAATTGGTAGCGATGGGGGCCTGCTTTCGACCTCATTATCCCCCCCTTTATCTTCCTTTGAGGGCTCCGGGCAGGGTGCTAGCTCGAGCATCTTTTTCAGTACCGGATTCTCCAAACCCTCAGGAAGGGGGGCCGAACACCGAATCATCTTCGCCTTAGTTAGCCAGTCCTGGTCAAAGAGCGACTTCTTAGAATGACGTCGTGGTAAATAAAAGACGCTGTGTACGGCTAAAGGATTACTTACTTGGTCGGCGGTATGGTTGCTGCTCAGGCCCATGTCCTCGGTAGTATCCAGACACTCTATTTGGGGTCCGAAGAATGATTTGTACATCTCCTCGTGCGTCAGGCCGAGGAGCTTCTGAATAGTACGCGGCCCTTCTGGGTTGAACTCCCACATGCGGAGGGGCCGGCGTTTGCAAGGCTGGACTCGACGAACCAGCATGACTTGCGCCACCATAATCAAGCTGAAATCTCCTTCGAAGAGATTTTGGATGCGGCTTTGCAGTACAGGCACGTCCTTGGCAGGACCCCAGCTCAGCCCCCTGCTAATCCATGACATCAGTTGTGGTGGAGGGCCTGAGCGAAAAGCAGGGGCAGCCACCCACTTGGCACTTCTAGGAGCTGTGATGTAAAACCACTCCTGTTACCATAATCCGGACACCTCTGGAAAGGAACCTTTGGGTCACGGAGCTCCTGTTATCTTGCTTATTAAAGCACCTCCGCACGCTGCATACTGCCCCTCGACCATCTTTGGCTTCACGTCAAAGGTCTTTAGCCACAGGCCGAAGTGAGGGGTAATGCGGAGGAAGGCCTCACACATGACAATGAATGTCGAGATGTGCAGAAAGGAGTCCGGGGCTAGATCATGGAAATCTAGCCCGTAATAAAACATCAACCCCCTAACGAAGGGATCCATAGTGAGGCCTAGTCCTCGGAGGAAGTGGGAGATGAACACGACGTCTTCGTTAGGTTCAGGAGTACGGACGACCTGCCCTCGGGCAGGCAGCCGAAGCGAAACCTCGGCGGTCAGGTATCTGGCCTCCCTCAACTTCTTGATGTCTTCTTCCGTAATGGAGGAGGGCATCCATCAGACTTGAAGGCTAGATCCGGACATGATTGAAGGTCCAGAGCACCTGACCTGGGCTTTGGGTGTTAGAACTCGAGGCAGGGGAAGGATTCGATTGAGCACGGGAGGGAAAAAAGTAAAAGCCTTGTCCCTTTATAAAGAGGGTGAATATCAAGCGTCCTCTCCATAGCTGTTTGGGACTTTCCTATAATCTAGGAGTCCTAGACATGGTTGGGTTACCCACGCCTGTATTGATGAGAATCCCGTGATAAGGGGACACAATCTCTGCTTTGACACGACGTGTCAAAAAACCGCCTCGTGTTATGTGCGGGGCTAGTTAAGGAAACGGTTCGAATAATCACTGGGCCATGACATAATGTCGTGTTGCCAAAACAAGTCAGCAAATTAGATTTGTGAAAATATTATTCTCTCTACGGTGGTATGTGGAACTTATTTTGCAGGGTCGGACACTATCCTTGTATTCAAATTCTTCCGTGATGTATTTGGAGGAGGAACCCGCCTTGCAATGCCGAAGACAATACTGCGCGCCGGACTCGTCGTCATTGAAGCCCGGTTCAGGGGCTACTAAGGGAGTCCTGGATTAGGGGGTCTCCGGACAGCCGGACTATCTCCATTGGCCAGACTGTTAGACTATGAAGATACAGGATTGAAGACTTCGTCTCGTGTCCGGATGGGACTCTACTTGGCATGGAAGGCAAGCTAGGCAATACAGATATGTGTATCTCCTCCTTTGTAACCGACCTTGTGTAACCCTAACCCTCTCCGGTGTCTATATAAACCGGAGGGTTTTAGTCCGTAGGACACAACAACTACAACATACAATCATACCATAGGCTAGCTTCTAGGGTTTATCCTCTCCGATCTCGTGGTAGATCTACTCTTGTACTACCCATATCATCAATATTAATCAAGAAGGACGTAGGGTTTACCTCCATCAAGAGGGCCCGAACCTGGGTAAAACATTGTGTCCCCTGCCTCCTGTTACCATCCGCCTGAGATGCACAATTCGGGACCCCCTACCCGAGATCTGCCGGTTTTGACACCGACATAGGGGCTTATAGTTTTGCCTCCCAACGTTTTACCTCAAGGGTAATGTCAACAGTAATAGTTCATGAAAACTCACATCCAATTAGCCATATATACCAGGATCTTTCCAACATATTGTGCTTGCCAAAGGATAAAATGTAAAAAGGAAGGGTGAAGATCACCATGAATCTTATGGAATGTAGGAGATAAAAGTAAAAGATAGGCTCTTCGCAGAGGGAAGCAGAGGTTGTCATGCGCTTTTATGGTTGGATGCACAAAATCTTAATGCTAAAGAATGTCACTTTATATTTCCACTTGTGATATGGACCTTTATTATGCAGCCTGTCGCTTTTATTACTTCCATATCACACGATCGTATAAAGCTATTTCCTCCACACCAATCAATCATACATATTTAGAGAGCAATTTTTATTGCTTGCACCGATGACAACTTACTTGATGGATCTTACTCAATCCATAGGTAGATATGGTGGACTCTTATGGCAAGACTGGTTTAAGGGTATTTGGAAGCACAAGTAGTATCTCTACTTGGTGCAATGAATTTGGCTAGCATGAGGGGGAAAGGCAAGCTCATCATGTTGGAAGATCCAAGACAATATAATTTATCTCAGATGTAAGAAAACATAACCCATTACGTTGTCTTACTTGTCCAATGTCAACTCTTTAGCATGTCATATTTTAACGAGTGCTCACAATCATAAAAGATGTCCAAGATAGTATATTTATATGTGAAGACCTCTCTTTCTTTATTACTTCCTATTAATTGCAACGATGACCAAAACTATGTTTGTCAACCCTCAACAACTTTTATTCATCATACTCTTTCTATGTGAGCTCATTACTCTCCATAAGACTCACATGATCTCTTTGTTTCTTTTTATTTCTTTCTCTTTTCTTTTATTTCTTTAGGATCATGGCAAAATAATCAAGCCCTTGACTCAACACTAATCTTTATTATATAGCTCACGGACTCGATTACATAGAAGGATAATAAAGCAAAACTCACAACTAGATCACACTAAGAACTTTTATTCTACTAGATCAAAATATTATCAAAAGGATCGAACTAAGAAAAACAGTAAAGATAAAAGTGATGGTAATATGATACCGGGGCACTCGCCCAAGCTTGGCAGTTGCCAAGTGGAGTGCCCATACCAGATACTCAATTCTTCTTTGTTGGTGAAGAATGTGGGGATCTTGATGATGGATAGTCGCACATCGAGCATAGGAGGTCTTCTAACTTGCGGATAATGCCCTTGAGTGTGATGATATGCTCCTTCAAAAAAAATCATGTCTGAGATACTTATTTTGTATACGAGCTAACTCAATCATCTTGAAAGCTTCGATTTCTGTTGGGGTAAGAAGATTGTGATCCAGTTGAAGGGTGTCTTCTGTTGCCGGAACTTGGTCCTCCATGGCCTTCTTGATCCCTTCATCCTTGTTGATCTCCATGGGTTCTTCTCTCTTCAGCTCTATCTTCATTAGCCAAGCCTCGTTGCCCTAATGGTTGGAGGAGGAGGGAGATGACATAGTGCCTGGCCTTGACAACACTGACAGAAAACAGCTCGAAACAAAGACAGGAGATTTTTGCATGATACAGGAGTCAAAACCTCCGAGAGGTTATATAATGAATTTTTACCGACCAAAATACGTGTCGTGTACGAAAATGGAGTCCGGAGAGCACACGAGGTGCCCACGAGGTAGGGGGCGCGCCCAGTAGGGTAGGGCGCGCCCTCCACCCTCGTGGAGGCCTCGTGTCCTTCCTGGACTGCTTCTTATTTTTCTATTTTTCTAAATATTCCAAAACGGAGAGATATTGCCTTAAAAACTATTCTGGAGTCGGTTTACTTACCGTACCACATACCTATTCCTTTTCGGAGTCTGAAACATTCCGGAAAGCGTCCCTTATGTATTCCTCCGGGGTTACGGTTTCAATAACATTGGTTTCAACATTTATGGGATTACCTAAGATATAATGTTTGATTCTTTGACTGTTCACCACCTTCGGATTTGTGCCTTCGAAGTTGTTGATTTTTATGGCACCGCAATGGTAGACCTCCTTGATAACGTAAGGACCTTCCCATTTAGAGAGAAGTTTTCCTGCAAAAAATCTTAAACGAGAGTTGTATAGCAATACATAACCATGTACATTAAACTCACGCTTTTGTATCCTTTTGTCATGCCATCTTTTAACTTTTTCTTTAAACAACTTGGCATTTTCGTAGGCTTGGGTTCTCCATTCATCAAGTGAGATAATATCAAATAACCTCTTCTCACTGGCAAGTTTAAAATCATAATTAAGTTCTTTAATAGCCCAATAAGCCTTGTGCTCTAGTTCGAGAGGTAAGTGACATGCTTTTCCATAGACCATTTTATACGGAGACATACCCATAGTATTTTTATATGTAGTTCTATAGGCTCATAATGCATCATCAAGTTTCTTGGACCAATTCTTCCTAGACCTATTAACAGTCTTTTGCAGAATTAATTTGAGTTCTCTATTACTCAATTCTACTTGACCACGAGACTGAGGGTGATAAGGAGATGCAATTCTATGATTAACATCATATTTAGCAAGCATTTTACAGAAAGCACCATGAATAAAATGTGAACCACCATCAGTCATTAAATATCTAGGGACTCCAAACCTTGGAAAAATAACTTCTTTAAGCATTTTAATAGAAGTGCTATGATCAGCACTACTAGTTGGAATAGCTTCTACCCACTTAGTAACGTAATCAACAACAAGTAAAATATGTGTATAACCATTAGAGGAAGGAAAAGGTCCCGTATAGTCAAAGCCCCAAACATCAAATGGTTCAATAACAAGTGAATAATTCATAGGCATTTCTTGACGTCTACTAATATTACCAATTCTTTGACATTCATCACAAGATAAGACAAACTTATGAGCATCCTTGAAGAGAGTAGGCCAATAAAAACCAGATTGCAGTACCTTATGTGCAGTTCTATCTCCAGCATGGTGTCCTCCATAAGCTTCGGAGTGACACTTGCGTAGGATCTGTTCCTGTTCATGCTCACATACACAACGTCTAATAACACCATCTACACCTTCTTTATAAAGATGTGGGTCATCCAAAAGTAATGCCTCAAATCATAGAAGAAAATTTTCTTTTGCTGGTATGTGAAACTAGGTGGTATAAACTTAGCAACAATGTAATTAGCATAATCAACATACCATGGAGCAGTATAGAGGCATTTATGACATTTAATTGCTCAGCAGGAAAGCTATCATCAATAGGTAATGGGTCATCAAGCACATTTTCTAACCTAGAAAAGTTGTCTGCAACGGGGTTCTCAGCTCCTTTTCTATCAACAATATGCAAATCAAATTCTTGTAGCAAGAGAACCCATCTAATAAGTCTAGGTTTAGCATCTTTGTTTTCCATAAGATACTTAATAGCAGCATGATCAGTGTGAATAGTTACTTTAGAATCAACAATATAAGGTCTAAACTTATCACAAGCAAATACAACTGCTAAGAATTCCTTTTCAGTAGTAGCATAATTTCTTTGAGCATTGTCTAGAGTTTTACTAGCATATTGAATAACATTTAGTTTCTTATCAACTCTTTGTCCTAGAACAACACCTACAACATAATCACTAGCATCACACATAATTTCAAAGGGTAAATTCCAATCAGGTGACTGAACAATAGGTGCAGAAATCAATACTTTCTTAAGTATTTCAAATGCTTCTACACAATCATCATCAAAGACAAATGGTATATCTTTTTGTAATAAATTAGTCAGAGGCCGAGAAATTTTTGAGAAGTCCTTAATGAACCTCCTATAAAAACCGGCATGACCAAGGAAACTTCTTATACCTTTGATGTGCTTGGGACATGGCATCTTTTCAATAGCATCAACCTTGGCTTTATCAACTTCGATACCCCTTTCAGAAACTTTATGCCCCAAGACAATACATTCATTAACCATAAAGCGGCACTTTTCCCAATTCAAGACAAGATTAGTTTCTTCACACCTCTGCAAAACTCGATCAAGGTTCTCACACAATCATTAAAAGAAGATCCATAGACGGAAAAGTCGTCCATGAAGACATCACAAATCTTTTCACAAAAAGTCAGAGAATATAGCCATCATGCATCTTTGAAAGGTAGCAGGTGCATTACATAAACCAAATGGCATACGTCTATAAGCAAAAGTACCAAAAGGGCATGTAAAAGTAGTCTTTGATTGATCTTTGGCTGACACAGGTATTTGAGAGAAACCAGAATAACCATCTAGAAAGAAAAAATGTGTATGTTTGGACAATCTTTCTAGCATTTGATCGATAAAAGGTAAGGGGTAATGACCCTTTTTAGTAGCCTTATTTAATTTGTGGAAATCAATTACCATCCTATAACCTGTAATAATTCTTTGAGGAATCAATTCATCTTTATCATTAGGAACAACAGTAATACCTCCCTTCTCAGGGACACAATGGATAGGGTTTACCCATTGACCATCAGCAACGGGATAAATTATACCTGCCTCAAGGAGCTTTAGTATCTCCTTTCTTACCACTTCTTTCATTTTAGGATTCAGCCAACATTGATGATCACGAACTGGTTTAGCATCTTCTTCCAAATTAATTTTATGTTGACATAGAGTGGGACTAATGCCCTTAAGATCATCAAGAGTATACCCAATAGCAGCACGGTGCTTCTTCAGAGTTTTCAATAATCTCTCTTCTTCATGTTCTTAAAGGTTAGCACTAATAATAATAGGATATATCTTTTTCTCATCAAGATAAGCATATTTAAAAGTATCAGGTAACGGTTTAAGCTCAAATACGGGATCACCCTTGTGTGGAGGAGGATCCCCTAGGATTTCAACAGGTAAATTGTTGTTCAGAATAGGTTCCTGTTTAAAGAATACTTCATCTAATTCCCTTCTTTCATTCATAAACATATCATTTTCATGGTCTAGCAAGTATTGTTCTAAAGGATCACTAGGAGGTACGGAAATAGAAGCAAGACCAATAATTTCATCCTTACTAGGTAGTTCTTCTTCACGGTGTTGTCTACTAAATTTAGAAAAATTAAATTCATGAGTCATATCATCTAAACCAATAGTAACATCATCTCTTTTGTAATCTATGGTAGCATTAACAGTTATAAGAAGGGTCTACCAAATATAATGGGACAAAAGCTATCTTGTGGGGAACCAAGAACAAGAAAATCAGCAGGATATTTAGTTTTCCCACACAAGACTTCAACATCTCTAACAATTCCCATTGGTGAAACAGTATTTCTATTGGCAAGTTTAATTGTGACATCAATATCTTCCATCTCAGCAGGTGCAATATCATGCATAACTTCTTTGTATAAGGAATAAGGTATTGCACTAGCACTAACACCCATATCGCATAAGCCATGATAACAATGATCTCATATTTTAACAGAGATAACAGGCATGCCTACCACAGGTCTAGGTTTATCTTTATCACGGGGTTTAGCAATTCTAGCAGTTTCATCACAGAAATAAATAACATGCTCATCAATATTATCAGACAAGAGATCTTTAACAATAGCAATATTAGGTTCAACTTTAACTTGCTCACGAGGTGTATATGTTTTAATATTGCTTTTACAAACCATAGTTGAAGCTTTAGCATGATCCTTTATCCTAACAGGGAAAGGTGGTTTCTCAACATAAGAAGTAGGAACAATAGGATCATTATAAGTGATAGTCTTTTCTTCAACTTTAATAGGTGCAACCTCTTTTACTTCTATGGGAGGATGATATTTAAACCACTTATCCTTGGGAAGATCAACATAGGCAGAAAAAGATTCACAGAAATACGCTACTATCTCAGAGTCAAGTCCATATTTAGTGCTAAATTTATGAAAAATATCGGCATCCATAAAAGATTTAACACAATCAAAACTAGGTGTCATACCTGACTCCTTACCATTTTCTAGGTCCCAATCTTCAGAGTTGCATTTAATTCTTTCCAATAAATCCCATTTGAATTCAATAGTCTTCATCATAAAAGAGCCAGCACAAGAAGCATCAAGCATGGTGCGATTGTTACCAGAAAGCCGCGCATAAATTTTTTGGATAATCATTTCTCTTGAGAGCTCATGATTGGGGCATGAATATAACATTGATTTAAGCCTCCCCCAAGCTTGAGCGATGCTTTCTCCTTTGCGAGGCCAAAAATTATATATATAATTGCGATCACGATGAACAAGATGCATAGGTTAAAACTTCTGATGAAATTCCAATTTCAATCATTTGTAATTCCAAGACCCCATATCATCACATAGCCTATACCATGTCGATGCGTCTCCCCTCAAAGATAAAGGGAAGACCTTCTTCTTAACAACATCTCCGGGTACACCGACAAGCTTAAATAATCCACAAACTTCATCCACATATATCAGATGTTCATCAGGATGTTTTGTTCCATCTCCTAAAAAAGGATTAGCTAATAGTTTTTCTATCATACCCGAAGGAACTTCAAAGCAAGCATTTTCATTTTCAGTAGGCTCAGTAGGTTGAGGAGCAACTCTTTGCTCTACTGGTCGGGGTGAAGATACCCTGAACAAGCCCCTTAGAGGATTACCTTCCATGGTAACAAGTGACAGTAAATTTCAACACACTATATAAATCTTTCCTTATCGAAGGCGCTTCACTGCCCGGCAACGGCGCCAGAAAAGAGTCTTGCTGACCCACAAGTATAGGGGATCTATCATAGTCCTTTTGATAAGTAAGAGTGTCGAACCCAATGAGGAGCAGAAGGAAATGATAAGCGGTTTCCAGCAAGGTATTCTCTGCAAGTACTAAAATAAGTGGTAACAGATAGTTTTGTGATAGGATAATTTGTAACAAGCAACAAGTAACAAAAGTAAATAAAGTGCAGCAAGGTGGCCCAATCATTTTTGTAGCAAAGGAAAAGTTTGGACAAACTCTTATATGATGTAAAGCGCTCCCGAGGACACATGGGAATATCGTCAAGCTAGGTTTCATCACGTTCATATGATTCGCGTTTGGTACTTTGATAATTTGGTATGTGGGTGGACCGGTGCTTGGGTACCGCCCTTACTTCGACAAGCATCCCACTTATGATTAACCTCTATTGCAATCATCCGCAACTACAACAAAAGTATTAAGGTAAACCTAACCATAGCATGAAACATATGGATCCAAATCAGCCCCTTACGAAGCAACGCATAAACTAGGGTTTAAGCTTCTATCACTCTAGCAACCCATCATCTACTTATTACTTCCCAATGCCTTCCTGTAGGTCCAAATAATGGTGAAGTGTCATGTAGTCGACGCTCACATAACACAACTAGAGGAAAGACAACATACATCTCATCAAAATATCGAACGGATACCAAATTCACATGACTACTAATAGCAAGACTTCTCCCATGTCCTCAGGAACGAAAGTAACTACTCACAAAGCATAAACATGTTCATAATCAGAGGGGTATTAATATGCATATAGGATCTGAACATATGATCTTCCACCAATTAAACCAACTAGCATCCACTACAAGGAGTAATTAACACTACTAGCAACCTACTAGCACCAATCCCGGACTTGGAGACAAGAATTGGATACAAGAGATGAACTAGGGTTTTGAGATGAGATGGTGCTGACGAAGATGTTGATGGAGATTGCCCTCTCCCGATGAGAGGAGCGTTGGTGATGACAATGTCGATGATTTCCCCCTCCAGGAGGGAAGTTTCCCCGGTAGAACAGCTCCGCTAGAGCCCTAGATTGGTTCCGCCACGGTTCCTCCTCGTGGGCGGCGGAGTTTCGTCCGAGAAGATGGCTTATGAATTTTTTTCCATCGAAAGACTCCATATAGCAGAAGATGGCCATCGGAGGGCTACCAGGGGGCCCACGAGGTAGGGGGCGCGCCCAGGGTCGTAGGGCGCGCCCCCACCGTCGTGGGCAGGGTGTGGCCCCCCTGGTGAAGTTCTTGCTCTCAATATTTTTATATATTTGGAAAACATCTTGTGTGAAGTTTCAGGACTTTTGTAGTTGTGCGGAACAGGTCTCTAATATTTGCTCCTTTTCCATCCCAGAATCCCAACTGCTGGCATTCTTCCTCTTTATGTAAACCTTGTAAAATAAGAGAGAATAGGCATAAGTATTGTGACATAATGTGTAATAACAACCCATAATGCAATAAATATTGATATAAAAGCATGATGCAAAATGGACGTATCACTTAGCCAAAGAAGTGATGGCCTTAATTTTCTTTGGGTTAGCTTCAACGCCTCTCTAAGAAACCAAAAAATCCAACAGCTTGCCAGCTGGCACACCAAAGACACACTTGGCCGGGTTAAGCATCATCTTGTAGACCTGAAGGTTGTCAAAGGTCTCCTTCAAATCATCTAACAAGGTTTCCTCATTCCTGGATTTCACAACGATAGCATCCACATATGCATGAACATCGCGTCCAATCTGGCCGTGGAGGTAATTCTGAACAGACCACTGATAAGTCGCCTGGGCACTCTTGAGCCCAAAAGGCATAGACACGTAGTAGAAGGCTCCAAAGGGAGTGATGAAAGATGTTTTCTCCTGGTCCTTAACTACCATCTTGATCTGATGATAACCAGAATAGCCATCCAAAAAACTCAAACGCTCACAACCCATCGTAGCATCAATAATCTGATCAATACGAGGGAGAGCAAAAGGATCAGCTAGGCAGGCCTTGTTAAGGTCTGTGTAATCCACACACATCTGCCAAGTGTCGTTTTTCTAAGTACCAGCACTGGGTTAGCCAACCATTCAGGATGAAAAACTTCAATAATAAACCCGGCCGCCAAGAGCCGGGCCACTTCTTCACCAATGGCCTTGCGCCTCTATTCGTTAAAGCAATGAAGGAATTGC
The DNA here is from genome assembly GCF_002162155.2 of Triticum dicoccoides. NCBI lineage: Eukaryota > Viridiplantae > Streptophyta > Magnoliopsida > Poales > Poaceae > Triticum > Triticum dicoccoides. The sequence continues at coordinate 116,957,536 of NC_041390.1, read as the reverse complement.
TTGACCGGTTTAAACTTTGGATCAACATTGAGAGTGTGCTCAGCGAGTTCCATCGGTACACCAGGCATGTCTGAAGGTATCCATACAAAGATGTCCCGGTTCTCATAGATGAACTTGATGAGCATGCTTTCCTATTTCAGATCCATATTGGCACCGATACTGAACTTTTTCGATGAATCACCGGGAACAAAATCGACCTGCTTGGTGTCATTTGCCGACTTAAACTTCAACAAAGGGTCATGCTCTGTGGATGGCTTTTTCAAGGGGGTCATATCCGCCGGGTCAACATTATCTTTGTAGAACTTCAACTCCTCTGTTGCACAAACAGACTCAGCATAGGCAGCATCGCCCTCTTCACACTCCAAAGCTATCTTCCTATCTCCATCCACCATGATGGTACCCTTATGACCCAGCATTTTAAGCTGCAGATAAACATAACAAGGTCGTGCCATAAATTTGGCATAAGCCGGCGTCCAAACAAGGCGTGATATGGGCTCTTAATCTTGACCACCTCAAAACTCAATGTTTCGGCCCTGTAGTCATACTCATCGCCAAACGCCACTTCCATGGCAATCTTACCCACCGGATATGCCGACTTACCAGGCACCACCCCATGGAAAACAATAGAAGATGGCTTAAGATCTTTGTCAGTCAAATTCATACAGCGAAAAGTATCATAATTAAGGATATTGATACTGCTGCCCCTGTCCGTAAGCACCTTCGTTAACTTGTATCCTCCAACCAGAGGAGCAACCACCAAAGCCAGCTGACACGGGTTGTCTACTCGGGGTGGGTAATCCTCACGGCTCCATACTATAGGCTATTCTAACCATCGCAAGTATCAAGGGACAGCTGGCTCAACCGTGCTCACAACTCGTTTATGAATCTTATGGTCTCGTTTGCACAAACTTGTAGTAAACACGTGATACTGGCCACTATTTAGCTGCTTTGGATTATTCTGATAACCAAACTGCTGCTATTGATTGCCTTGACTGGGCTGCCGATTGAAACCGCCTTGATTGCCTTGGCCCTGAAATCCATAACTTGAGCCGCCATCTCCAAAGTCGGGCCCATGAGAGCCGGATCCTGACACGCCCCGCGCATGATTATCATGATAAAAGCGGGAATTTCTATACTCCCTCATGATGAAGCAATCTTTCCATAAATGAGTGGTCGGCTTGTCTTAAGAACCATGCTTTGGGCAAGGCTGATTCATTATCGCCTCAAGGTTGAATTTTGGCCTGCCAAACCGAGGCATTGATGATTTCCCCTTACGACGCTGGTTATTATTCTGCATATTGGTATTAGCCACAAAGTCTGAACCGCCATCAATTTGCTTGCGCTTACGGTTATTACCTTGACCCGCCGTATTGTGCTGCTGTCCCTTTGCATTGCCGTTCTTCTTCCCCTTGCCAGCCTCCTCCCCATCAGACTCAGGGTCCTTAGTGTTATCAGAGTCGACGTATTTGATAAGAGCCACCATGAGATCTCCCATATCATTGTAGTGGCGCTTAAGCCGCCCAGCTTCTGTTTGAGGGGAGGGAACTGGCAATTTTTCTCCACAATCAGGACGGCTCAACTCGCGTTGATGCTATCCGATGAGTGGATAATAGCTAAAATCCGGCGTACCCAATGGGCGGTTGACTCTCCCTCACTCTGGATACAAGTGTCTAAATCAAGAATCGATAGAGGCTGCTTTCATGCGTCCTTGATATTTTGAATAAAATATGTCTTCAATTCAGCCCATGATCTGATGGAGTTAGGGGGCAGTCCTTTTAGCCAGGTGCGAGCCGGCCCATGCAACATCTTGGTGAAATACTTAGTGCACGTAGTGTCACTGATGTCCAACATCTCCATGGCTAGCTCATAGCTCTCAATCCAAGCCTCCAAGGGTTGATCTACTGTGTAATTGGGCACCTTACGGGGGGCCTTAATGCCCTTGGGCAGGCACTCATTACGCAAAGCTGGCACTAGGCACAACACACCAATGGTTCTAGAAGTCATCCCAGCCTCCACAGACACTGACGGGTTAAGCCGAGGTTGTTGATGAACCACTAACTCAGCCGCCAGCTCAGCCTCCCGACATGCCCTGGCCTGGTCCACCAAAACCTGAGCGTGGTTATCATCATGTGGCGGGTCACGCCCACGAGTCTGGTTACGGCATCGCTCACTGCTCAAAACCGCCGGTGACTCAATATGTCGGCTATGACTCCGACTGGGGCGTGGAGTCAAATGAATCCGCTCGCGGCTGTATGAATACGCCGCTTGTTGAGCTATCGTGGTTTGAAGAAGCTCCCCTGCCCTTCGTATCTGGACCACCGCAGGAGACTCGCCTTGCACTAGGAGAGCCACCAGTCGTGATGCCGCAGCAATCATGTTGTCCAGAGGGTTAGAATAATGACCCGGCAATGTGGGCACTTGGGATGTGGGGTCAAATTCAAACGAAGCGGGTCTGCAACACGTGGTTGAGTCATCGCCCCGGTCACGGGCACCTTGGCAGCCCGGTCTACATCGAGCGGATTGCTTGGTCCAGCCCCAGGCGTGTTGAAAAGATTCCTCGCATTATACTCCAAAGGTAGACGAGTCTGGTGCCTTCTTCGCAGAATGACGTTGGATGCATTCTGATCCAGGCTTAACCGGAAATTTGCTGCTTGAATCCGTTGTGACTCAGCGTCCAAGGCGGCTCATTCTGTCGCCATCCTGGCATTCTCAGCGTTAAGCTCCTCCTTGGCCTGAGCTATCTCATCCCGCAGTTTCACGACGCCTGCCTTGTGCCGTGCTTGAGTCTCCGGGGTTACCTCTGCAGCTAATAAGGTTGCCAAAGCATCCAAAAGCTCGGATAAGACTTGAGCCGGCGGACGCACAGAACCGCTCGCCCCGGCCGTCGCCGCAGCTGTTGAACTGGAAGTCATACCGTATCGGTTGAGGAATTAAGCACCCGTTGTGTGCTGTGCATCGGCGGCTTATAGGGGTCCGGAATACTGTTGCCATCGGAATAGCCCCCAAGCCCGCCGTCTTGCAGTTGATACATTGAATTGGTCTCACCGGTTGAGGATTCATCATCAGAGTAGATGGTTGTCTCTCCACCGGATACAGATCCTTCCCCAAGATCCGCTCTATGAATAAAGCCAACAAACGCGTGCTTCACGGTGGCTTGAACCTTGGCGGGTCGTGCACACTGAGCTATCTTGATGATGTCGGTGCAGGTGTCCGGCTCATGCTCGGACTCATCGATCTTGCCGATGAAGACGTGGATTCCGTCGAAGGGGACCCAGTACCCGTACTCAATTGAGCCGGCCTCGGGACCCCGGCCCGCGTTGTCCATGTAGAGTTTGCTGCGACTGCTCTTGGTCATCCGGCCTACGGCGTATCCCTTGATCCCTGAGAAGCAGCCCTTCAAGAACTCGGAATCACCATGCGCCAGCCCCATGGTGGGTGCCAACTGTCGTGGACTTAACACAGCAGATGCCCTAGCAAAAGGACTTAGGTGTGGAGCCATCGCAACTTGGTTAGCTTGAAGGGGTTGACCGGGACAAAGGACACAGAGAGTTTACCCAGGTTCGGCCCCTCTCAATGAGGTAAAAGCCTACTCCTTCTTTAGGTTGTATTGCTTGGTTTTCAATTACTAGGGAGAGAATACGATTGACCTAGCACTCAATTGATTGTTTCCTGAGTTAACCCGCCGCCGGGTCACCCCTTTATATATAGGTTGATGCCCGACGGCTTACAGAATCCCAGCCGGCTCACACAAACGTGACCGGCTCAGTTTCTAACTGAACTTTCCTTACAGAACAAGTTAACTTATGGCGGCTTATCCCTTTGGGCCTCAGGTCGCCTCCGGGTCTTGGGCCTTCAATAGGCTTGCTCTATGAACCGCCATCTTCATGTATTCTTTGCCCTTATCGGACCTCTTCATCTTTAAGCCGCCAATGGCATGACCCGGCCCCTCCTGTGCTGGTCATACCTAGTAGTTATATCCCCAACAAACATCACCGGCAATGCTGCGATGCCGGCCATGCTTCCCCAAGCCCACTGAGCTACCCTTCTGACTCACCGTGAGCTCCTACGTCGTTCCCCCCTAATCGCGCCATCGATTGCATCTCGTATCCATCAATTTCATTGAAGTTGTAGCACACTGCCGCCTGAGCTTGTCGTCGGTGATGCTCCGGTGACCATTTGGTCACTAAGGCGTGTCTAACATGCTCTCCGCACCGCATGTAGTGCCTCTCTAGTGCAAAACCCTGCTTGTTTGCACGCCGCAATAGCTAACCCGAGAGCACCCGAACTCCGGTCACCGTGGATGAGCTCGCCGCCATTGATTCCGGCAATCCCAGGCCCGAAAACCACCACCATTTGATGCGCCTCGAAGCCAAACGATACTCTGTAGAGCATTTTTGAGGCAGTTGGTTGCCGCTGACCTCGCCCTAGGCAAACCACTGTGGGTCTGGCCCGTTATGGTCAGGTTTGACCTGGGCGGCTCCATTGACCTGCTGATGTAAGACTGACACACTGCCGATGGCATAATGATTTTATGGCATTTTTATATTTCAAAAATGATTTATAAATTCCATAAAATGTTTAAAACTTCTAAAAATCATTGAAAATAATCTATAACTCATATGAAAATAAATTATATAAGAAAAAATATCAGAAAAATATGAAGAATTTGTTTATTCCATGATCATGTATGTTTAAAGAAGTTAACTCTGTTGTTCAGGACAAATCATTTTTATGGAAATTGTGATAAATATATTTGGAGTTGGAATTTGATTTAGGTTTGAGTTCCACTTCAGTTAACTTGGCTAACTATTGCATTAGGTGAATTTAGTACCTTAAAATGTCATGGCATACATCTAGTTGTGCAGTGCATTGATTGTGTTTCCTTTTCCTGTTCGCCGGTGTTTATTCCTTCTCGGTAGAAGATAATTCCGATGTTGTGATCGTTGACACCGATGAAGAGCAGTACAATCTTCAGAAGTGCCAGGCAAGCAAACCCCCTTGTTCATCTCAATACAATCCCACTCTCTTGCTCCTGCTCTCTTTTATTGCATTAGAATAACAACAAATCAATGGTTACATGTTTTGGTAGTTGAACCCATTCCTTTGTATGACCTGTCATTGTCACAGTAAATAACTAAACTTTCCTAGCATGATTATGAGTTTCTTGAGCCATGATGTGACTTCATCCATGCCATGCTTGCTATGCTTAGAATTGTGTCAGGTCTGATTCATCTGGGAATGAATTGAAATGTCTTGATCATGTTCTGACGTTCCTAGCTAACACTACAAAAAATACACTTCCGTGATGATACGTGTTTGTCACAGTAGGTCACGTTTTCTGTCATGCATGTACATCCATTGCAAATTTATGACAGAATCAAGATAGTCATACCTGTGCTGTCGTAGAAGTGTTCCATGACATTACCAAAATTATCATCACGGAAGTGTCCACTTCCATGACGATAAATCACGTGTCACAGAAGTGCTTTCGTCAAGGGTGACTGATACATGGCATCCATCGTAACGGAACGCCTTTAAGCCGCCGGGTCCGGTTTTGGATCCGATAACCCGTTAACCAGCCCGACCAATGGGGATTTTCCACGTGTAAAGTCATCATTGGCTGGAGGGAACATGTGTCGGCTCGCTGTTGGGACAGATGTCATCCACTCATTGGACCCAAAGCGCCTATGATACGTCGACACGTGGCACGGCCCAACAGAGGCCCATTCTTGTGAAAAGGCCGGCCCGTTTGACTTGGTCAAAAGGTGGCGGGCCGGCCCATGGCAAGCCTGTTAACGGCCTGTTCGCATATAGCCCATTTACAGCCCGCTAACCCAGGGCCCGTTTACGGCCTATCCGAATTAGGCCCAGTAGCGTCATCTGGGCCGTCCAATATAATTCTAGCCCGTTTTAACTTCCGGCCCATGTATGGCCCATGACGTCTTTCGGCCCATATAAGGCCCTTAGTAACCCACGTCCCATTAACGGCCCGTGGTAAAACTGGCCCATAATGAACAGTGTATCACTTTATACCCAATAACGGCCCATTATTCAGTTGGGCCGTTTCCAGCCCATGTTATCTTTCGGCCTTCTCGGGGCCAATTTATTCTTGGGCTCATTTCCAGCATTCGTTTACTTTTGGCCCCTTACTGTCATTTTCTGCTTGTGGGCCAAATTCAGCCCGTGGTTACAGTCGGCCCGTTTGTGGCCCGTTAATACGGTGGGCCATTTTCATAACGTCATCAAATACGGTCGATTAACAACGACCCGTTATGGTCGGCCCATGAACGGACGATTTCAAGTCTAGCCCATTTACGACCATAATGTGGTCTGTTATTGGCCCATGTTTGGCCAACTGATCATACGGCCTGTAGAAGGCCCATTGTGTCTACGGCCCGTATAAGGCCTATTGTTTCTACGCCCCGTAGAAGGCCCATTGTTTCTACGGCCCTTAGAAGGCCCATTGTTTCTACGGCCCATAGGAGGCCCATGTTAACTACAGTAAATATGTAGCCCATGGTTAATGTGGCCTAGTTTTAAAAAATAGGCTATTGCGGCCACTAGCAAACCACGGAAAAAGAACTGCACTGACTACAAGAAAACAAATAAACAAGACAATAAGGAAATAAATAGGCAAGCAACTTATGCTAGGCAATCACGGCTATTACACATATTACATCCACTGGGCATCAAAGTTCGCCAACCAGTGCAAATATAGGGAACAAAGCAGCATATAAACGTCGCAACAAAACAAGTCCAGAACTGAAACCACTTCAGAAGAGCTCAAGAAACAATATCCTGGGTACCCATAATGCTGGCAAGATGCTTAGCAAGCTTATTAACTTTCTCTTGTTTGGCGCTTAAATCCTCCAGCACTTGCTGTTGCACCAGAAAGTATGCATCTGAATTCTGTAGGGACTTCCTCAGTCCTTCGGCTTCCTATCGCATAACATCTGATCGATGTCTTTCAACTTGAAGTTGAGACTCAAGAAGCCGAATTGATTCAGGCAGCGAGTTCGAAGAGTTGGTGCCAGCAGTAGTAGCCAGTAACTCGAACACTACATCAAGATAGGACTTTGGGGTTGTCTCAGTGTCTTCAATATAGTTTTTATCAGCTTTGTTGGAGACCAACAGGGATGTCTCACTATCTTAAACCTTATCTGCATTACTTCCTGTACCATTGCATAACGGGGTACTCTTCTCCAATATTTTATCCACATTCTAAAAGAGAACCAAACAAACACATCACATGTTTACAATGTAGTATATGAAACTCAATTTGGTAAACAAGTTCAGTAGTAAGGTGGACGGGATAACAACATGAAACAAACATATATCTATGTAGTATGGTCACTGTATGGTCTATATCATTCTAGTTTATGTTGCCAAATCAAGATAGATACAGTTTGAATCATATCTATTTAAGACAAAGCAGCTTAGACAGAATATAAGTGTGGGAAACTACACAGCAATAACAACACTTGTAAGGTGCATGTCATGAGAATATAACTGTTTATTCAATTGAAACTGAAATCAACACAGATCAAGTTACAACAGCAAACACGTTAAAGAAACAGGTTTAAAACATACCTATTGCACCACTGGAGTTTCAATTGCATCCTTCAAATTTGAAACTAGTTGGTATGAGTAAATACAGTGATGCAAGAGCAAAGTAGTATGAACCATAGCTACGGAACCTGACCTGAGAACAATTCTTCTTCTGCTTTAAGCATTGACTTGGGGCTCGAAGTGGTGGTCCTTGTGCTTTGGGCACTACAGTTGCCTTACCTACTGCTCGTGTTTGGGTTCTCTGTGGTGGAGACGGTGTTGTGTCAACGGGAACTGGGTTGCTATCTGCTGGGGTTGGGGTTAGAAGGGGTGTAGCTGGTTCTCTGTCCAACAGGGTAGGGGTACAATCTGCGTGAGTCCGGGTTATGTGTGGTGGGGCTGGTTCTTGGGCAAGTACAAATGTGGTTCTATCTCCATCGACAGGTAGCATCATCTTTTTTGAAGACCGTGTTTTTAGTCCCACAGATACTGCCATCACCCCCTCCAATTGAAATGGCTGATAAACAAGAAAAGTAATTGAATGTACATACATTGTAAGATAGACAGGTGCAATGGATAGTAGGGAAGAAAACATGGCATGAAATAATTCACATTTATGTTGTCTAACCAAACAGAATAGCAGGACATAATTTCACATATATAATGGCTAATTAAACAACATTGCATGACACAATTTCACATGTATGATGGCTAACTAAACATGATAGAATGACATACTTCAAAATATGATGACTATGAAAACAGGATGAGATGATATAACTATACGGTGTGTCTATTAAAGTGGTTGGCATGCCATAGATCACAAACATGCCGTCGATGGAAACATGATGGCATGATATAATTCACGGATAGAATGACATAATTCAAAATATGATGACTATATGAACATGATGAGATGATATAACTATATTATGTCTTTAAAAAATGGGTTGGCATGCCATAATTCAGATACATGATGTCTATGTAAACATCATGGCATGATATAATTCAAATATAGGATTTATATACTAAAGAAGTGAGCAGAGGGCAATCGCATATATGATGTGTCAACTAAGAAGATGACATTCAATATCATGTATATGATGTAAAAACTAAGCATTGCAATACAACATATGCATGATATGAGTAATATAACCCTGCCAAGTTTGAGCATACACCTCAGGGGGATAATAGGACTGGTCATCTACCTCTGAATCCTCCTCTGAAGAGCTATCTGTAACCAGCAAGATATCTGCTTCACCAGGTAGCATTGTATGCTCTAAGACCTTGTTTTCACTCCAAATTTCTCCATCACCAATTCAAATGGCTGATGCACAGGAAGAGTAGTTGAATATACAAACATTGCTTGGCTAAACGGCATGGCATTGCATAATTCACATATATAATGCCTTGCAACAAGATAGCTTTGCATAATTCACATACATAATGTCTTGCAACAAGATGGCATTGCATAATTCACATATATGGTAATTAGACACTAAACAGGTGGCATTCACACAAAGCATGTCTAAACTAAGCAAATGACATAGCAATGCAAGATACCATACGCACGATATGAGCATCATAGCCCTACCAAGTTAGAACATGCACCTCGGGGGGGGGGGGAATAGGACTGGTCATCTGTCTCTGAATCCTCCTCTGAGGAGCTATCTGTAACCAGCAAGACATGCACTTTGTTAGATAGCATTGTCTGCTCTGAGGCCCTTGTTTCCACTTGTAGCGACCCGACCTCAAATGGTCAAGTCTCTGTGCTTCACTGTCATCCCTGGATCGGTAATGCTGACACACACAATACTCGAGGATTTATAACAGAGTAGCAATCACACACTTATTACATCGAATGTCTCCAAAGAGAACTTATTACAATAAATATGGCTTAAGGCCATCTAATACGATAACAGCGGAAGGCTTGGAAGACAAAGTGAGTCCATCAACTCCAACGGCATAGCTGAGCTGCACGACAACGACCTAACGAACCTTACTCCTCGTTTGAAAAGTCTGCAACATAATACGTTGCAGCCCAAAAACGGGTCAGCACATGGAATATGCTGGCAAAGTAACACAGTAGAGCAAGAACAGAATAAGGCTATCACTACATGCATATTTGGCTAGTGCAAAGATCTATGGTTACAGTTTTGCAAAAAGCCAATTTTTTCCTACAACAAAGGAATAGCTTTTAATTTAACTATCATGGTAGTTAAAACATCATTGAGAAGGCTCCTCCAACTCAATCCCAATTAAATAATTATCAACCCAACAATATTAAGTTAAAAGTGATGAGATACTTAAGATACTCCAAGTACTAGGTACTCAAGATGTCCATAAGCGGGGACACAGCTAACCATGATTAGTTTGTACACTCTGTAGAGGTTTGCGCACTTTTCCCCACAAGACTCGATCGCCTCCGTTGAATTTCTCGCACTACATGATGTTTGAGAAATGGATGACTGAGACACAGTCTTTCAGAAACATTAATCTCTACTCGGGCAGACCATACCAAACCTATAACCCATTACCTGCTGATCCACCTCTTCAAGAGCTTCACGTAACTTACTCAACTATGCTAGAGCCCATAATAGCTTGTGGCTACACACGGAAGTTTCTAGCATGAATCATCACAGTTCCCTTTGAGCCTGGGTGGCGGTCCATAGGAAAATCACACGGAACCCCGGGATCTCCAAAAATACAAGCAACACTGGGTACTCCAGGTGCCTCAATCCACCCAGATGTGTATTCAAGTTGCCACCTTAAGTTAAACCATTATTTAACAATGTCACATCTGTCATGGATTTCACTCACCCAAACCACGTCTTCGAGCATAGCATAGCAGTATAAGCAATTTGTATAAGTAACTCCCAAGGTTTGAATATAACAGGGCAATATGTTCTACCTCATCAACTACTTCCCAACCCACATGTTAATGACATCCTAACCATGCAATGGTTTAGGATTGGAACTAATGCATAAAAACTGGATGATAAAGGGATATGATCAAAGTGTTACTTGCCTTGTTGACGATCCATGAAACCTAGGGACTCCAAATAACACGCTTCGCACTCCGGGAATTCTATCGCAAACAAACAGTAGCATACATAAGAAATCAAGCAAAGAAGCACGGGTAAATCTCAAATAAGAAGATCTATGAGAAAGTTCAACTTAAGAACTCCGGTTAGCAAAAGGAATCAAATCAAACGGAGCAACGAAACTCAAACGACGAAAGAAACAAGATCCGTTTACTAATCTGGACCTAGGTTAAATTTTACAGTAGTAAAAACTTTTTCAAGTTGATTAAATGGAAAGAGGGTCTCAAGACGAAGATCTAGGCGCTTGAATCGCCTGATTCCGGCAAACGAGCGAAAGATAAACTAGAACGAAGATTGGATCAGAAATCGCGATCAGAAATAATCGTGGTAAAATACGATAAAAGAAAACTGACGAACAGGATAACGAACGAGCATTCGTTGTCTATAACTAACGGGCAAAACCCGTTCGTTAAAATGAACGTACGGACAAACGTCTGCTAAAAAGAAAAACCTGGAAAAACCGGTGATCCGAAAAAAATGAACTAGGGTTTTCTTAAAAAAAACCGGATCGGTTTTTCTTAAAAAAACCGGCGGCAACGGCTACCTCGTCGGTCCGGCGAAACGCGATGGCGACGGCGGGGCGAGGCGGCAGCGAGGCGGGGCACGGAAGTGGCGAGGCGCGGCGAGGCGCAGCGTGGGCGGAGCTGCGGGCGGCGGTGGTGGGTGGTGGTGGCGGTGGGGGGGGCTGGGTATTTAAGAGGGGGTAGGGGTGGCTTGGGGAGGGGGCAAGGGTGGCGGAGGCGGAGTCCTGGCCGGACTCCTGGTCCGGGGCGGCGCGGCGGCGTCGGTCTCCTGGAGGGAGATGGCGTCGCGGGGAAAGCGGGCCGGCGGCTGGGCTTCGGCGCAGTTAGCCACTACACAACTTTTTTTTAAAATAATTCCGCCGAAACTAAAAAAAATCCTAGAAAAATAAAATAAAATAAAAATCTAAAAATGCCAAAACAAATTTTCACTGTCTAAATAAAATATTTAGAACTAGATGAACATTTTCTTGGCCCTAAAATGCAACTTTGAAAACGTGCAATTTTTTTCTAATGCAAACAAAATTGCAATAAAATCCAAATAAAAACGAATATTTGATTTTAATATTTTTCCTCTATTTCATTTATTTTGGAGAAGTCATATTATCTCCTCTCATATATTTTAGTATGAAATATTTTCAAAGGGAAAAATAGTTAAAACCAAAAATCCTCATTCCAAAATATGATAAAAATCAAATTTGAAAACCGGGGAATCACCAACTCTCACCGAGGGTCCTTGTGTTGCTTAGGATTTCAAGGATCGCGAAGCGAAATGCGATAAAATATGATATGCAAGAATGATCTATGTATAACATTCCAAATTGAAAATTTGGGATGTTACAAACCTACCCCCTTAAGATGAATCTCGCCCTCGAGATTCGGGTTGGCTAGAAAATAGGTGTGGGTGGTCTTTGCGGAGATCATCCTCTCATTCCCAGGTGGCTTCGTCCTCGGTATGGTGGCTCCACCGAACTTTGCAATACTTGATAACCTTGCTGCGGGTGACTCGACTGGCAAACTCCAAAATCTTGACTAGCTTCTCCTCATAAGTCAAATCATTGTCCAACTAAATCACCTCTAAGGGTACGGTATCTCTTAGCGGTATATCGGCCATCTCAGCATGGCACTTCTTCAACTGGGAAACGTGAAACACATCGTGAACTCCTGACAGTCCTTCAGGTAACTCCAACTTGTAAGCAACTTCTCCCATCCGTTCCAAAAAATGATACGGTCCTACAAATCTCGGGGCTAACTTTCCCTTGACTCCAAAACGTTTCACTCCTCGCAAAGGTGATACTTGCAGATATGCTCTATCTCCAATTTCATAGATTACCTCCTTGCGTTTCGAATCTGCATAACTCTTCTGCCTGGACTGAGCTATCTTCAGTCTATCTCGAATCAGTTTAACCTTCTCCTCAAACTCTTTGATCAAGTCTGGTCCAAATAACTGTCGGTATCCAACTTCATCCCACATCAACGGTGTTCTGCACCTTCGTCCATACAGGGCTTCAAACGATGCCATCTTCAAACTGGCTTCGTAACTATTGTTGTATGAGAACTCTGCGTAAGGCAGATTGTCATCCCAACTAGACCCATAATCTAGCGCACAGGCTCTCAACATGTCCTCCAGAATCTGGTTGACTCTCTCGGTCTGTCCATCGGTCTGCGGGTGGAATGATGTACTAAACTCCAACCTTGTTCCCAAAGTCTGGTGCAGCTGATGCCAAAACTTTGAAGTAAGCTGTGTCCCTCTATCTGATAAGATGGTCCTCGGAAGTCCATGCAGACATACGATCCTGGTCATATATATCTTGGCCAACTTGGCACTGGTATAAGTTGTTTTCACTGGGATAAAGTGTGCCACTTTGTTCAAGCGGTCAACTACTACCCGTATAGAATCATATCCTGATTTGGTCCTGGGCAATCCGGTGATAAAATCCATGCCAAGTTTATCCCACTTCCATTCGGGTATCGGCATAGGTTGTAGCAATCCGGCTGGCTTTTGATGCTCTGCCTTCGCTCTCTGACATACATCACATACGGCTACATACTCGGCGATATCCTTCTTCATCCCTATCCACTAGAAACGTTCCTTCAAATCCAAATACATCTTGGTTTTTCCGGGGTGTATCGAGTATGGTGAGTCATGAGCCTCCTGTAGTATTAATTTCTTGATCTCTGTGTTAGTGGGCACATAAACACGGTCCTCAAACCATAAGGTGCCATGCTCATCCTCACGAAAACCTTTGGCCTTTCCTTTGTTCATTTTCTCTTTTATCTCAGCAATCTCTTTGACATCCTTCTGAGCTTCTCGAATCTTTCCCAACAATGTAGACTGAACCTCCATTGTTGCAACAAAACCTCTAGGAACAATCTCTAATCGAAGTTCCCAAAGATCCTCTGCTAAGTCCTTTGGCAATCCCATGCTCTCTAGGGTATTAGCATAACTCTTCCGGCTCAAAGCGTCTGCTACGACATTGGCCTTTCCTGGATGATAGTGCAGCTTCATGTCATAATCCTTTATAAGCTCCAACCATCTCCTCTGCCTAAGGCTTAGTTCCTTCTGTGTGAAGATGTATTTCAAACTCTTATGATCCGTGTACACATCACAATGGTTTCCAATAAGGTAATGTCTCTAGGTCTTCAATGCATGCACTACGGCTGCTAGCTCCAAATCATGCGTGGCATAATTCAATTCGTGCGGTTTTAGTTGTCGAGAGGCATACGAAACAACTCTTTCGTCCTGCATAAGCACACTTCCAAGTCCTAGGCGGGAGGCGTCGCAATACACTTGGAAATCCTTACGTATATCTGGCAGTGTCAGCACTGGGGCTGTAGTCAAATGTTTCTTCAGCTCCTGGAAACTTGCCTCGCAATCTTCCGTCCATTTAAACTTGGTATCTTTCTTCAATAACTCCGTCATTGGCTTCGCAATTTTGGAAAAATTCTCAATGAATCTCCGATAATATCCTGCGAGTTCAAGAAAACTGCGGATCTCGCTAACTGAAGTGGGTGCCAACCTTTCAATGACTGACTGAATCTTGGTGGGGTCTGCTGCTATACCTTCTCCTGATATAACATGTCCAAGGAATCCGACTTCCTTCAACCAAAACTCGCATTTGCTGAACTTGGCATACAACTTATGTTCCCTGAGTTTTTCGAGGATTATTCGCAAATGCTCTTCGTGTTCCTCCTTGTTCTTCGAGTATACCATTATATCATCAATGAACACCACAACAAACTTATCCAAATATTCCATGAACACTTTGTTCATCATGCTCATGAAGTAGGCTGGGGCGTTAGTCAGTCCAAACGACATGACTGTATATTCATACAACCCGTACCGTGTGGTGAATACGGTCTTTGGTATGTCCTTCTCTCGTATCTTCAGCTGGTGATATCAAGATCGCAGATCGATCTTTGAAAACACCTTAGCTCCTTGCAGCTGGTCAAACAGATCATTGATCATCGGCAATGGGTACTTGTTCTTGATCGTCACTTCATTCAAGGCCCGATAATCAACAACCATTCTTAGGGACTTATCCTTCTTCTCTACCAAAAGCACTAGGGCTCCCCATGGTGATGAACTCCATCGAATGTAACCTTTCTCCAATAACTCCTTGATCTGTTTCTTAATCTCCTCCAGATCATTTGCGGGCATCCGATAGGGTCTCTTGGATATTGGCCCTGTGCTTGGCAATAGCTCTATCAAAAACTCGATGTCTCGATCCGGTGGCAGGCCTGGTAACTCCTCGGGGAAAACATCCGGGTAATCCTTTACTACAGGAACTTCCACCTGAACAACTCCCGTGAGGGTATTTACTTGACTACTTCTTGGCGCATGCCTAGATACGTACTTGATCCTTTTTCCCTCCAGGGTGGTGAGGCAAATTGACTTACTAACACAGTCAATGCTTCCTACGTACTTTGACATCTAGTCCATTCCTAATATCACATCCAATCCTTGTGACTCCAAGATAATTAGGTCGGACGGAAAAACATGGTTGCCAATGGTTAAGGGTATCTGGTCGCACCATCGACTAGCCATATACTCTGCTCCAGGTGAACTTACTAACAGAGGGGTCCTAAGGGTTTGGGTAGGTAGTTTAAACTTATCCACGAATTCCCTTGATATGTATGAATGCGATGCACCAGTGTCAAAAAGAACAAGAGTGGTAAATGACTTAACCAAAAACTTACCTATAACCGCGTCTGGCTGCTCTTCAACCTCCTCCACGTTAACGTGGTTTACTTGTCCATTGTTGAATGGATTGGGCTTCTTCCCAGTGCTCCCATTTCTGTTTCCATTCTTCCCTTCAGGGCACTCCGTGGCATAGTGTCCAGTCTTCCCGTACTTGAAACAAGTAACGTGGCTTAGGTCTCTCTTGGTGGGTGTGGCTGGATTGGGGCGGTTCTTATTGTTGCTTGCTCCATTCCCTTTCCCATTCCTTGGGCCAGTATGAT
Source organism: Triticum dicoccoides (assembly GCF_002162155.2). Classification (NCBI taxonomy): domain Eukaryota; kingdom Viridiplantae; phylum Streptophyta; class Magnoliopsida; order Poales; family Poaceae; genus Triticum; species Triticum dicoccoides. Next base: position 116,941,899 of record NC_041390.1, on the reverse strand, counting down.
TATGGTTACTTCCTCCATTATGGGTGTGGCCTCCATGGTTATGAACAAGTCCTCCCGAGTCCGTGGTAAGGCGAGGCTTCTGCTGAGCTCCTGAGTTATACCTCCCTTGTCCATAGTTCCTCTTACGGTTCTCAATCTGTTGCTGCTTCTCTTCAATCATAAGAGCCTTATCTACCAACTCCTGGTAGTTGTTGAATGTTGCCACCATCAACTGCATGCTCATCTCATCATTCAGCCCTTCCATAAACTTCTCCTGCTTTGCGGCATCTATGGACACATCATCAGGGGCATAGCGAGATAACTTGCTAAACTCATCCGCGTAGTGAGCCACACTACGGTTCCCCTGGCGTAAGTTGTGAAACTCACGCTTCTTCATACTCATAGCTCCAGTTGAGACATGGCCTATACGGAAGGCTTGCTGAAACTGGTCCCATGTAACTATGGCTATGGGGTAGGTGACAGTGTAATTCTCCCACCATGAGGCTGCTGGTCCATCCAACTGATGTGCGGCAAAACGCACCTTCTCAGGATCGGTACATCCTGCAGTGGTTAACTCCCTTCCAATCCTGCGGAGCCAATCATCTGCTACTATAGGCTCGGTGCTACTGGAAAACACCAAGGGCTGCAACCTTAGAAAACGGGCTACGTTGTCAACTTGTGGTGGTGGTGGTGGTGGTGGATTGTTGTTGTTGTTGTTGCCTTGGTTCTGGACTAACAACTGCATCAGGGTATTCTATTACTGGATCAACTAAGTGAGCTCCGGTGGGAAGGTAAATCCGGGGTCACGTCTCGGAGGCATCTGATGGGTTTAGAGGGGAGAGATTAGAATAGAATGAGGTCTAATGAGAAAGCACTACCCATATGCACATGAGACAAACACAAACATTTCACTCAATCAATCAAGAAAGGCATACAATCGGTCTATAACTATCGCAAAAGTGCTCGGACTATAGTATTTACATGGTGGAATACTACTATTGATGTGGTGGTCTACTAAAAATATTCCTCGGTTGAAGACTCCATGATGTCTGCTCCAGCTTCGTCTTCATAGTCATCATCGCTAAGGTCGGAGTCGGTGTCGTCGATGATGATGTAGTCCTCCGGGCGAATCTCCTTGGGTTCGCGTCTTCTCCTCCTAGTGCGGGGTCTCCCAGGAATACTCCTAGCTTCCTTTCCAGATCGTCATTCTTCTCCACTAGTACGACGATTTCCTGCTCATAATCTTCACGTGTAGCCTTGAGTTCTTCGTCCAATTCCGTGATCCTGGTCATTGCCTTCTTTAGATCTATCATGCCGGCGCACATCTGATTCTCCTGGCGGCAAATGTGCTGGTTTAGTTCCTGGATGAAAGCTGCAATTGATCTATCCATCCTGGTGCTGATCATCTCCCATTGCTCGTCTCGACGCCCACAAATCTGGTAGATAGTATCCTTAAGCTCCTTTTTATAAACTTCTCCAATGCGTCCCATGGTGATGTGAGCTTCCATACTCTTTCCAAGTCTCCAGGTTGGTGCATCAAAGGAAAACTCTATTGGTTTAGTGACTGGCGAGAATGTCCTTCCAGGAACTTGAACTTGAATCATCCATCGCTCCTCTTCTGGTAAGGTGGCGTTGTAAGTCCCGGTGAAGTTTGGTATTCCTATGTTCAGGTACCTAGTGACTTCCTTCAAGGGTCGTCCAAAATGTTCTTCTTCATTCGGTTGTGCAAACTTGTTCCTTGCATCCGCCATCCTAAAGAGTAGAAAATGGAGAGGAGTCAGAAATGAGAACAGAATAGTGATCTAGGGCTTTTAGCTTAGTGGTCATGTCCTACACTCAGCGTGTGCTCCGATACCATCTTTTAGCGACCCGACCTCAAACTGTCAAGTCTCTGTGCTTCAGTGTCATCCCTGGATCGGTAATGCCGACACACACAGTACTCGAGGATTTATAATAGACTAGCAATCACACACTTATTACATCGAATGTCTCCAAAGAGAACTTATTACAATAAATATGGCTTAAGGCCATCTAATACGATAACATCAGAAGGCTTGGAAGATAAAGTGAGTCCATCAACTCCAACGACATAGCTGAGCTGCACGGCAATGACCTAACGTACCTTACTCCTCATCTGAAAAGTCTGCAACATAATATGTTGCAGCCCGAAAACGGTTCAGCACATGGAATATGCTGGCAAAGTAACACAGTAGAGCAAGAACAGAATAAGGCTATCATTACATGCATATTTGGCTGGTGGAAAGCTCTATGGTTACAGTTTTGCGAAAAGCCAATTTTTCCCTACAACAAAGGAATAGATTTTAATTTAACTATCATGGTAGTTGAAACATCATTGAGAAGGTTCCTCCAACTCAATCCCAATTAAAGTAATTATCAACCCAACAATATTAAGTTAAAAGTGATGAGATACTTAAGATACTCCAAGTACTAGATACTCAAGATGTTCATAACCGGGGACACGGCTAACCATGATTAGTTTGTACACTCTGTAGAGGTTTGCGCACTTTTCCCCACAAGACTCGATCGCCTCCATTGAATTTCTCCCACTACATGATGTTTGAGAAACAGATGATCGAGACACAGTCTTTCAGAAACATTAACTCTCTACTCCGGGCAAACCATACCAAACCTACAACCCACTACCTGCTGATCCACCTCTTCAAGAGCTTCACGTAACTTACTCAGCTATGCTAGAGCCCATAATAGCATGTGGCCGCACACGAAAGTTTCTAGCATGAATCATCTCAGTTCCCTTTGATCCTGGGTGGCGGTCCATAGGAAAATCACACGGAACCCCGGGATCTCCAAAAATACAGGCAACACTTGGTACTCCAGGTGCCTCAATCCACCCAGATGTGTATTCGAGTTGCCACCTTAAGTTAAACAATTATTTAACAATCTCACATATGTCATGGATTGCACTCACCCAAACCACGTCTACGAGCATAGCATAGCAGTATAAGCAATTCGTATAAGTAACTCCCAAGGTTTGAATATAACAGGGCAATAGGTTCTACCTCATCAACTACTTCCCAACCCACATGTTAATGACATCCTAACCATGCAATGGTTGAGGATTGGAACTAATGCATAAAAACTGGGTGATAAAGGGATATGATCAAAGTGTTACTTGCCTTGCTGACGATCCGTGAAACCTACGGACTCCAAATAACACGCTCTGCACTCCGGGAATTCTATCGCAAACAAACAATAGCATACATAAGCAACCAAGCAAAGAAGCACAGGTAAATCTCAAATAAGAAGATCTACCAGAAAGTTCAACTTAAGAACTCCGGTTAGTAAAAGGAATCAAATCAAACAAACTCAAACAGCGAAAGAAACAAGATCCGTTTACTAATCTGGACCTAGGTTAAATTTTACAGTAGTAAAAACTTGTTCAAGTTGATTAAACAGAAAGAGGGTCTCGAGACGAAGATTTAGGCACTTGAATCGCCTGATTCCGACAAACGAGCAAAAAGATAAACTAGAACGAAGATCGGATTAGAAATCACGATCAGAAATAATCACGGAAAAATCCGATAAAAGAAAACTAACGAACAGGCTAACGAACGAGCGTTCGTTGTCTGTAACTAACGGGCGAAAACCGTTCGTTAAAACGAAAATACGGACGAACGTCCGCTAAAAAGAAAAACCGGGAAAAACCGGTGATCCAAAAAAACGAACTAGGGTTTTCTTAAAAAAACCGGATCGGTTTTTCTTAAAAAACCCGGTGGCAACGTCTACCTTGTCGGTCCGGTGAGACGCGGCGGCGATGGCGGGGCGAGGCGGCGCGGCAGCGGCGGCGAGGCGCAGCGTGGCGCGGGCGGGGCTGTGGTGGTGGTTGGTG
>NC_041390.1:116921139-116937519 GCF_002162155.2 Triticum dicoccoides | reverse complement strand
GTGGCTTGGGGAGGGGGCAAGGGTGGTGGAGGCGGAGTCCTGGCCGGACTCCCGGTCCGGGGCGGCGTGGCGGCATCGGTCTCCTGGAGGGAGACGACATCGCGGGGAAGGCGGGCCGGCGGCCGGGCTTCAGCCTAGTTAGGCACTGCGCAACTTTTAAAAAAAAATTCCGCCTAAACTAAAAAAAATCCTAGAAAAATAAAATAAAAATCTAAAAATGCCAAAATGTCAAAATAAAATTTCACCGTCTAAATAAAATATTTAGAACGAGATGAACATTTTCTTGGCCCTAAAATGCAACTTTGAAAACGTGCAATTTTTTTCTAATGCAAACAAAATTGCAATAAAATCCAAATAAAAACGAATATTTGATTTTAATATCTTCCTCCTATATTTCATTTATTTTGGAGAAGTCATATTATCTCCTCTCATATATTTCAATATGAAATATTTTCGGAGGGAAAAATAGTTAAAACCAAAAATCCTCGTTCCAAAATTTGATTAAAATCCAATTTGAAAACCCGGGAATCCCCAACTCTCTCCGAGGGTCCTTGAGTTGCTTAGGATTTCGAGGATCATGAGAGCGAAATGCGATAAAATATGATATGCAAGAATGATCTATGTATAACATTCCAAATTGAAAATTTGGGATGTTACACCACTCCAGATTTTTCCATGACCATGCCGAATGGCTGATGCACAGGAAGAGTAATTGAATGTACTAAAATTGTTGACAAATTTAACACGTAATAAAAAATGATGTCATGATATAATTCACATATAAGATGACTGGCTAACCATGGTGGCATTGGAAAATTCACATATATGATGCCTGGCTAAACAAGATGGCATTGCATGATTTACATATATGATAAAGAAACTAAACAGATGGCATTGCCACAAAGCATGTCTAAACTAAGCAGATGACATCTTTAATGTATACAGTAAGCAATGCAAGGCACCATATGCATGATATTACCAACATCAGCATGCCAGGTTAGACCGAAGACCTCATTGGGTAAATAGGAGTGGTCTTCTGCTTCTGAATCCCCCTCAGAACAGTTATCTTCCTCTTGATTACGACCCGAAATGGGTGGAGGGGGGTTGCCTTTGCGCCCACCATGGAGCGACATCTGCATGAAATTTTATTGTCACGCAAGGCTCGTCTCTTTTGCTCTACATGTTCAGTTCCATTTTGTACAATAACTGACATGCATAGGAATAAAACATAGTGAGATTATGTAAGGAGTGCATGCACAAATCCAGAGTGATGGTAGCAAACTGTGGATAGACCCAAAACAAATGATAGCAGGCAGATAATAGCTTTAGTTAAAAAATACAGATAATGGCTCCTTTAATGTTTGGTTGCACCCAACATGAAACTCATAGTAGACACCCGAGATTAACCAGATAGTAGACAGATAGTACTGATTTCTGCCCCAATAACTATTTAAAAACTCAAGTTTCAGCATAAGTTTGGACCTGAGTCAGAGTCTAATAGGTGAACACGATGATAAAGTAGCATGTCATTGATGTCTACTACACAACCTTCTTCTTGTAGACGTTGTTGGGCCTCCAAGTGCAGAGGTTTGTAGGACAGTAGCAAATTTCCCTCAAGTGGATGACCTAACGTTTATCAATCCGTGGGAGGCGTAGGATGAAGATGGTCTCTCTCAAGCAACGCTGCAACCAAATAACAAAGAGTCTATTGTGTCCCCAACACACCCAATACAATGGTAAATTGTATAGGTGCACTAGTTCGGCGAAGAGATGGTGATACAAGTGCAATATGGATGGTAGATAAAGGTATTTGTAATCTGAAATTATAAAAACAGCAAGGTAATGAATGATAAAAGTGAGCATAAACGGTATTGCAATGCTAAGAAACAAGGCCTAGGGTTCATACATTCACTAGTGCAATTCCTCTCAACAATAATGACATAATTGGATCACATAACTATCCCTCAACTTGCAACAAAGAGTCACTCCAAAGTCACTAATAGCGGAGAACGAACGAAGAGATTATGGTAGGGTACGAAACCACCTCAAAGTTATTCTTTCCAATCAATCCGTTGGGCTATTCCTATAAGTGTCACAAACAGCCCTAGAGTTCGTACTAGAATAACACCTTAAGACACAAATCAACCAAAACCCTAATGTCACCTAGATACTCCAATGTCACCTCAAGTATCCGTGGGTATGATTATACGATATGCATCACACAATCTCAGATTCATCTATTCAACCAACACATAGAACCTCAAAGAGTGCCCCAAAGTTTCTACCAGAGAATCACGACGAAAACGTGTGCCAACTCCTATGCATAGGTTCATGGGCGGAACCCACAAGTTGATCACCAAAACATACATCAAGTGAATCACGTGGTATCCCATTGTCACCACAGATACACACGGCAAGACATACATCAAGTGTTCTAAAATCTTTAAAGACTCAATCCGGTAAGATAACTTCAAAGGGAAAACTCAATCCATTACAAGAGAGTAGAGGGGGAGAAATATCATAGGATCCAAATATAATAGCAAAGCTTGCGATACATTAAGATCGTACCACCTCAAGAACACGAGAGAGAGAGAGAGATCAAACACATAGCGACTGGTACATACGCTGAGCCCTGAGGGAGAACTACTCCCTCCTCGTCATGGAGAGCGCCGGGATGATGAAGATGGCCACCGGAGAGGGATTCCCCCCTCCGGCAGGGTGCCGGAACGGGTCTAGATTGGTTTTCGGTGGCTACGGAGGCTTCTGGCAGTGGAACTCCCGATCTATTGTGTTCCCCGATAGTTTTAGGGTATATGGATATATATATAGGCGGAAGAAATACATCAGGGGAGCCATGAGGGGCCCACGAGGGTGGAGGATGCGCCCATGGGGGTGGGCGCGCCCTCGGCCTCGTGGCTTCCTCGTTGATCGCCTAACGTGCACTCCAAGTCTCATGTATTGCTTTCTTTCCAAAAATAACTTTTCCGAAGGTTTCATTCCGTTTGGACTCCGTTTGATATTCCTTTTCTGCGAAACACTGAAACAAGGGGAAAACAGAAACTGGCACTAGGCTCTGGGTTAATTGGTTAGTCCCAAAAATCATATAAAATAGCATATAAATGCATATAAAACATCCAAGGTTGATAATATAATAGCATGGAACAATAAAAAATTATAGATGTGTTGGCGACATATCAGGATCCCCAAGCTTAATTCCTGCTCGTCCTTGAGTAGGTAAATGATAAAAACAGAATTTTTGATGTGGAATGCTACCTAACATATTTATCCATGTAGTTCTCTTTATTGTGGCAAGAATATTCAGATCCATAAGATTCAAGACAAAAGTTTAATATTGACATAGAAATAATAATACTTCAAGCATACTAACAAGGCAAGCATGTCTTCTCAACATAACATGGCCAAAGATAGCTATCCCTACAAAATCATATAGTCTGGCTATGCTCCATCTTCACCACACAAAGTATTTAAATCATGCACAACCCCGATGACAAGCCAAGCAATTGTTTCATACTTTTGATGTTCTCAAACTCTTTCAATCTTCACGCAATACATGAACGTGAGCCATGGACATAGCACTATAGGTGGAATAGAATGGTGGTTGTGGAGAAGACAAAAAGGAGAAGATAGTCTCACATCAACTAGGCATGTCAAATGGGCTATGGAGATGCCCATCAATATATATCAATGTGAGTGAGTAGCGATTGCCATGCAACGGATGCACTAGAGCTATAAATGTATGAAAGCTCAACAAAAGAAACTAGTGGGTGTGCATCCAACTCTCTTGCTCACGAAGACCTAGGGCATTTTGAGGAAGCCCATCATTGGAATATACAAGCCAAGTTCTATAATGAAAGATTCGCATTAGTATATGAAAGTGACAACATAGGAGACTCTCTATCATGAAGATCATGGTGCTACTTTGAAGCACAAGTGTGGTAAAAGGATAGTAGCATTGCCCCTTCTCTCTTTTTCTCTTATTTTTTTATTTTTTTATTTTTTTATTTGGGCCTTCTCTTTTTTTATGGCCTCTTTTCTATTCTTTTTTTATTTGGGCTTCTTTGGCCTATTTTATTTATTTATTTTCGTCCGGAGTCTCATCCTGACTTGTGGGGGAATCATAGTCTCCATCATCCTTTCCTCACTGGGACAATGCTCTAATAATTATGATCATCACACTTTTATTTACTTACAACTCAAGAATTACAACTCGATTCTTAGAACAAAATATGACTCTATATGAATGCCTCCAGCGGTGTACCGGGATGTGCAATGACTCATGAGTGACATATATGAAAGAATTATGAACGGTGGCTTTGCCACAAATACAATGTCAACTACATGATCATGCATAGCATATGACAATGATGGAGCGTGTCATAATAAACAGAATGGTGGAAAGTTGCATGGCAATATATCTCGGAATGGCTATGGAAATGCCATAATAGGTAGGTAGGGTGGCTGTTTTGAGGAAGATATATGGTGGGTTTATGGTACCGGCGAAAGTTGCGCGGTACTGGAGAGGCTAGAAATGGTGGAAGGGTGAGAGTGCGTATAATCCATGGACTCAACATTAGTCATAAAGAACTCACATACTTATTGCAAAAATCTATTAGTTATTGAAACAAAGTACTACGCGCATGCTCCCAGGGGGATAGATTGGTAGGAAAAGACCATCGCTCGTCCCCGACCGCCACTCATAAGGAAGGCAATCAATAAATAAATCATGCTCCGGCTTCATCACATAACGGTTCACCATACGTGCATGCTACGAGAATCACAAACTTCAACACAAGTATTTCTCAAATTCACAACTACTCAACTAGCATGACTCTAATATCACCATCTCCATATCTCAAAACAATTATCAAGTATCAAACTTCTCATAGTATTCAATGCACTTTATATGATAGTTTTTATTATATCCCTCTTGGATGCCCATCATATTAGGACTAGTTTCATAACCAAAGCAAACTACCATGCTGTTTAGGACTCTCAAAATGATATAAGTGAATCATGGGAGTTCATCTATTTCTTAAAAACAAAACCACCGCCGTGCTCTAAAAAGATATAAGTGAAGCACTAGAGCAACAACAAACTACTCCGAAAGATATAAGTGAAGATCAATGAGTAGTCGAATAATTATGCAACTATATGACGACTCTCTAACATTAAAGAATTTCAGATCTTGGTATTTTATTCAAACAGCAAGCAAATCCTAACAAAATAAATTGACGCTCCAAGCAAAACACATATCATGTGGTAAATAAAAATATAGCTCCAAGTAAAGTTACCGATGAACGAAGACGAAAGAGGGGATGCCTTCCGGGGCATACCCAAGCTTAGGCTCTTGGTTGTCCTTGAATATTACCTTGGGGTGACTTGGGCATCCCCAATCTTAGGCTCTTGCCACTCCTTATTCCATAGTCCATCGAATCTTTACCCAAAACTTGAAAACTTCACAACACCAAACTTAACAAGAGAATCTCGTGAGCTCCGTTAGCGAAAGAAAACAAAAAACCACTTCATGGTACTGTAATTAAATCATTATTTATTTATATTGGTGTTAAACCTACTGTATTCCAACTTCTCTATGGTTTATAAACTCTTTTACTAGCCATTGATTCATTAAAATAAGCAAACAACACACGAAAAACAGAATCTGTCAAAAATAGAACAGTTTGTAGTCATCTGTAACTAACGCAAACTTCTGGAATCCCAAAAATTCTAAAATAAATTTCTGGACATGAGGAATTTATCTATTAATCATATGAAAAAATAATTAACTAAATAGAACTCTCCAATAAAAAATGGCAGCAATTCTCGTGGGTGCTAAAGTTTCTGTTTTTTACAGCAAGATCAACAAGACTTTCCCCAAGTCCTGCCAATGGCTCTACTTGGCACAAACACTAATTAAAACATAAAAACTCAATCATAACAGAGGCTATATAAATTATTTATTTCTAAAAAGGAGCAAAAATCAAGGAACAAAAATAGAGTTGGGTTGCCTCCCAACAAGCGCTATCGTTTAAGGCCCCTAGCTAGGCATGATGATTTCAACGATGCTCACATAAAAGATAAGAATTGTAACATAAAGAGAGCATCATGAAGAATATAACTAGCACATTTAAGTCCAACCCTCTTCCTATGCATAGGGATTTTGTGAGCAAACAACTTGTGGGAACAATAATCAACTAGCATAGGATGGTAAAACAAGCATAACTTCAAAACTTTAAGCACATAGAGAGGAAACTTGATATTATTGTAATTCCTACAAGCATATATTCCTCCCTCATAATAATTTTCAGTAGCATCATGAATGAATTCAACAATATAACCAGCACCTAAAGCATTATTTTCATGATGCATAAGCATAGAATTTTTATTACTCTCCACATAAGCAAAATTCTTCTCATTCCGAATAGTGGGAGTATCATAAGAGACTCGAATACTATAAATCGTTTCCACATTAAAAGAGTAATGTTAAGAAAAGGGGTAATCATAATCATGACAAGTTTTATAAATATAATCACTACTTTTTATAGCATAAGTACCATCACAATAATCATCATAAGTAGGAGGCATGCTACCATCATTATAAATTTGCATATCGAAACTTGGGAAACTAAAAATATCATCTTCACAAAAATTGACATGTTTATAGGAGACATTTTCATCATAACTAGTGCAATCATCATTAGTACTATGGATATTCAAGGAGTTCATACAAACAACATTGCAATCATGCTCATCATTCAAAGATTTAGTGCCAAACATTTTAATGCATTCTTCTTCTAACACTTTGGCACAATTTTCCTTTCCATCATACTCACGAAAGATATTAAAAAGATGAAGCATATGAGGCAAGCTTAATTCAATTTTTTTGTAAACTAAACTAGTGATAAAACAAGAAACTAAAAGATTCAATTGCAAGATCTAAAGATATACCTTCAAGCACTCACCTCCCCGGCAGCGGCGCCAGAAAAGAGCTTGATGTCTACTACACAACCTTCTTCTTGTAGACATTGTTGGGCCTCCAATTGCAGAGGTTTGTAGGACAGTAGCAAATTTCCCTCAAGTGGATGACCTAAGGTTTATCAATCCGTAGGAGGCGTAGGATGAAGATGGTCTCTCTCAAGCAACCTTGCAACCAAATAACAAAGGGTCTCTTGTGTCCCCAACACACCCAATACAATGGTAAATTGTATAGGTGCACTAGTTCGGCGAAGAGATGGTGATACAGGTGGTATATGGATAGTACATAAAGGTTTTTGTAATCTGAAAATATAAAAACAGCAAGGTAACTAATGATAAAAGTGAGCGTAAACGGTATTGCAATGCGTTGAAACAAGGCCTAGGGTTCATACTTTCGCTAGTGCAAGTTCCCTCGACAATAATAACATAATTGGATCACATAACTATCCCTCAACATGCAACAAAGAGACACTCCAAAGTCACCAATAGCGGAGAACAAACGAAGAGATTATGGTAGGGTACAAAACCACCTCAAAGTTTATTCTTTCCAATCAATCCGTTGGGATATTCCTATAAGTGTCACAAACAGCCCTAGAGTTCGCACTAGAATAACACCTTAAGACACAAATCAACCAAAACCCTAATGTCACCTAGATAGTCCAATGTCACCTCAAGTATCCGTGGGTATGATTATACGATATGCATCACACAATCTTATATTCATCTATTCAACCAACACATAGAACCTCAAAGAGTGCCCCAAAGTTTCTACCGGAGAGTCAAGAAGAAAACGTGTGCCAACCCCTATGCATAGGTTCATGGGCGGAACCCGCAAGTTGATCACCAAAACATACATCAAATGGATCAATAGAATACCCCATTGTCACCATGAGTATCCCACGCAAGACATACATCAAGTGTACTCAAATCCTTAAAGACTCAATCCGATAAGATAACTTCAAAGGGAAAACTCAATCCATTACAAGAGAGTATAGGGGGAGAAACATCATAAGATCCAAATATAATAGCAAAGCTCGCGATACATCAAGATCGTACCACCTCAAGAACACGGGAGAGAGAGAGATCAAACACATAGCTACTGGTACATACCCTCAGCCCCGAGGGAGAACTACTCCCTCCTCGTCATGGAGAGCGCCGGGATGATGAAGATGGCCACCGGAGAGGGATTCCCCCCTCCGGCAGGGTGCCGGAACGGGTCTAGATTGGTTTTCGGTGGCTACGGAGGCTTCTGGCGGCGGAACTCCCGATCTATTGTGTTCCCCGATAGTTTTAGGGTATATGGATATATATATATATATATATAGGCGGTAGAAATACATCAGGGAGCCACGAGGGGCCCACGAGGGTGGAGGGCGCGCCCAGGGGGGTGGGCGCGCCCCCCTGCCTCGTGGCTTCCTCGATGATACCCTAACGTGCACTCCAAGTCTCCTGTATTGCTTTCTTTCCTAAAATAACTTTTTCGAAGGTTTCATTCCGCTTGGACTCCGTTTGGTATTCCTTTTCTGCGAAACACTGAAACAAGGGAAAAACATAAACTGGCACTAGGCTCTGGGTTAATAGTTTAGTCCCAAAATTCATATAAAATAGCATATAAATGCATATAAAACATCCAAGGTTGATAATATAATAGCATGGAACAATCAAAAATTATAGATACATTGGAGACATATCAGTCATCATATTAAGCGATGCATAACGTAAGCAGACACGGAAGAGTGCGATCTCTCTTGCGGACCCGTGTAGTCCTCAAGGTCATCTGCTCAGTTGATGATGGTAATGCAATTGTCGTGGTTGCCGGTGGTGGGGAAGAAGATCCGAGGCGGCGAAAGACAGTCTAGAGAGTGGATCCCTGTTGTGGTGAACCCTTCCGCTGTTGGAGCAGCTTAGCTTGGGTGGAACACAACACCGTAGGAGCAGGACAAACCACACAAGGTTTTCTTTGACACATATCTGTAACAGAAGTAATTGTGTAAGGGCTTGTTTGAGTTTGAGGATTCTAACAATGCAGGGATAGGAAATAGACAGGAATAGGATTGGAATGCACGTGCAAAACAGAGAATTTAAAAACACATGATTTCTGCCAATCTGGGTGTTTGGTTCACAAGAATTGGAAGATCACAAGATGCAAAAAAGCATGGTGAGATTAAGTCAAACCACAAGAAGTGTACAACCTCTTTGGCGAAGCCATGTCGATCTCAGTGTGATTGGGTTGGCTGGTGAGGATGCTCCGGCTGACTTGGCTGTCGGAGGAGGGGAAGATCTTAGGCGTCTGGAGATGGAGCCCGAGGTACTACTCTGCTGTGATGGAGGGTTTCGTCGTTGGAGCATCTCCAATGAGTTGTACGATGCCGAGGTTGAAGCAGGACAAGAGAGAGAACGTTAACCTGAGTGGAATTCCAATAACATCTCCAATAGATGACGTAAAATACATAACCTCAAAGTGCTAGATGTATACATCAGCCGCTCATCTCTGAACTTAACTATCAAAACTGAATTTAACTATCGAAACTGAACTTAACTGTCGAAACTGAATTTTGCTGTCGAAACTGAATTTTACTGTCGAAACTAAACGCACTAGAGGTGAGGCTACAAGTCAATCGACTGACTTTTTCATCGCTGGTCAGTCGATTTTGCAGCCGTTGGATACGAAATCAAGGGCCTGCAGTTCATCCCCAACCTCCATACCCCTGAGCCGCGAGCCATCACCGGCTAAACAGCCGTCCCCCGCCCGCCTCGAAAACACTCCCCACCGCCGGTCCACCGCTGCCCCGGCCATCCTTGTAGCCCCCCCCTGTGCCGAGCTTTTTCTCCGGCGATCCCCACGCCACAGCCCACCACCGCCGGCAACCACCGCCCGCACCCTGAACCCTAAGATAGATAGTGGGGTACCTCTCCGGCGAGCCCCCTCCCTGCTGTGGCTGGTTCTTCCATAACTCCGGCGAGCCCCCCCACCCCCTGAAAATCGACTGGCCCAAAAGTCAATTCAGTCGACTGAAGTGTAGTTAAATCGAAGCAGCATCGCAAGCAAGAGCAACAGCGAGAGCAGTAGCACGAACAAGAGCAAGAGCAAGAGCAGACCAGGAAGGGGACCGAGAGCAAGAGCAGAGCAGCAGCGTGAGCAAGAGGTAAAGCAGCAGCAGCTCCTACTGATGTGGAAGTCGCCGCCGAGGGAGTGACGCCATGGAGGAAGTGGCCGGCGACACCGCCGTGGATGGAGTCGCGCTGTGTCGGCTCGGGACCAAGCGCCGGCACCACCGTGTGATCGAATCAAGAAGAAAATGTGGCGATTAATGTACAACCTCTTTGGTGGTGCCGATTAGGCCGCAGCTTCATCCGAGGAAACGGTGATGATGATGCTCTTCTGGTGGTGCAGGTGAAGACGGCGGTGTGGGAATGGAGGTGGCGCGAAAGACGAGGGGAACGTCAGGGCAGCTCCTTTGAGGTGGAGGACGGGGTGGCTGAACCGGCGGGACGACCAGATCAACGACGGATCCTCATCCGGTATGATGGATGAGGGACGTCGAGGTGTTGCTGTGGATGACGTCATTAGGGAAGAGGCTCCGGCTGGGTGGCGGACGGAGGAGGGTGTGGGGCTTCGCGGGTTTTGCCGGCCTTGGTGTATGAATGGGTGGGCGGATGGGATGGGAGTGGGGAACCATGGCTTGGGACGCGCTTATCCGAAATGTGGGGTAAGTTATGGAAGTACCCTCACCGATTTGAGGCGGTTCTTTCAGTTCAGGGGTATCATGGGCATTTTGCGTGTCCGGATTTCACAGGAGGTGGGAGTTTTCGTGCGCGTTGTAGTTTTGGAATAGCAAGGCGCGGGTTGAGATGGAGGGAGTTGTCGGAGCACAGTGAGACAAAGATATATCTTAAATATTTCGGGCTAACAAGGCATGGGTTAAAGAGGCGGGAGTTTCGCGGCACGATAGACAGAGACGCTAGCTTGAAATTTCGGCACAACAAGGCGCGTCTTGAAATTTCGGGGAACAAGCTTAACGTGTACCAAAAATAGACAATTTAGACTAGTATGATATACTATGTACAATGTGTTTAACACGCACAACACACATAGAGACACCATTTAGACTAGTAAGGTACACGTGCATTGCACACATGAGATTTGGCAACCAACTTATGAATAAATACCACATTATAGCATGTAAGCTTTTAGTCATATATGCATGATGTAGATGTTCGTTTAATTCTTATAGTTCATTTCATTCGAAATCATCTAGTTTTTATAAGAAAGCTAATCTATTTTAAGATTCATGGAATTGTGCGTTGTAAGGCATAAAGTAAAAACAAATCATGTAGAAAAACATTTGGGCAATCTTGGCCCCCTAGCTCATGGGACATTTTTCATGGCTCCACCACTGCGCGCAACAACGCACATTCTCGCCCCCTCTCTCTAAATATCGATCTCGCAGTTGTGCACTCCTTCATAGTCTCCCTCCACTCGGCCCCTCGCACCATCTTCTAGCCCCCACCGGATTTTTCCACATGTACAATCTAGCAGACTCCATGGTTGAACTTAAGCATAATACACAAATCTCAGAACCACAATGGTTCTCCTTTGTTCTAGAATCTTCCGTACCATAATTGCCCAAACATTTTTTCTAGTTGAATTGCCATTATTTGTTTTTACTTTATGCTTTACAATGCACAATTCCATGAATCATAAAATAGATTAAGGGCTTCTTTGATTCAAAGGATTCTCGAAGGAATTTTGGAGGATTCTAGTCCTTAGGAATTTTTCCTATCTTGGTTGTTTGATTTGTAGGATTGTAAACCATAGGAATTTTCCCATATGATTCATTTGCACTAGATTTCATAGGAGACATCCCATCCACTCAAACATCTTTGAAAGAATTCTGCGTCTTTTCTATGCACAATCAAACACTCCTACCATCCTATAGGATTCAAGACAACATTCCACTCTAATCCCATGTTCTTCCTATTTCCGCGTTTTGGAAATCCTACGAATCAAAGAGGCCCTAGGTTTTTTATAAAAACTAATTGATTTTGAATGAGATGAACTATAAGAATTAAACGAAGGTCTACATCAGGCATATATGACTCAGAGCTTACATGCTATAGTGTGGTATTTATTCGTAATTTGGTTGCAAAATCTGACGCGTGCAATGCACGTGTAACTTACTAGTACTTCGAGTATGTGCAAAACACAATGGCACGCTACACAGTGTTTCTCTTACAGTTCATGAAGCCACGTGGCACATGTGGAGGCGTTGTCGTGACATCCTCCCATATTTATGGTTAAAATGTGACACTAAATACGAGTAGTAAGTAGTACAGTAACAGTACTAGTATTTGACCGCATGTGTCACCTTCTCTGTGAGGCATGAATAGAAAAATGCTAAAAATGAGATGACTAGCAAATTAGATCATTCTTTATTGCCAACAGAACAATGCCTCTTGCTAGTAATATATAATAAGAGTAGAGAGTAGAGGATATGGCACTGGGCCGCCGTGTTTTGTGCTCCTCCGTTGTACTCCAGTGGAAAACTTGAGTATACCGCACGGTTATTTGCTCCTCCTCAGGTCGTCGGCACATTTATACGAGCAGTCAAATCACAACGCCCCGCCTTCCAGCAGTAATGAGCCATCAAATCACAAAGGCCCTCGCCTGTTGTGAAAAGGGCCAAGCTAGACTGCCCCGCCCTCTAGCATTTTAAAAAATATATACATTTGTACAGTAGTAGTATCGATGGATAGCACCATGGAGCAAAACTAACAAGATGTAATTAAAGAAAAAAGGTGGTACATATAGAGAGCGTTCGTCGCCAAATTATGCATATAATATATGACGCTACCCACTATGAAGGTACTAGTAACATATACTAGTAACTGGTCTATGTTACTCTCCACTATGACCAGCCAACACTACACCATGGTAGAGATTACATGACACACTTCTGTGGGCAAAGGTCCAGTAATCTCCACAAAATAACTGTCGGCGTAGCTTTTAAGTTTTATCTTCGGATCATATGTTAGCATAGGTACATTACTATGGACACACTAAGTGTCGGCAACCACACAACAACAATGTATCTGTCAGTAATTGCTTAATAACATGTTATGTGTCGGCAGATGTCAGGACCCCGACTCGATGCCACATAGGTCTAGCATGTAACACCTCATATCACTTTGCGGCCTCACGCACGGTATTCCCACGGGTGTCGTCTTACCTTTGCCCGGGACCGTTTGCGCCTTTTGGCACACGTATATGATAGTGTCGCTAGCATCCATATGATAAGGAGCCCGGGCTGACATGGCTAGTTGTAAACCCAAAGTGGCACAAACTTACAGGGACAGGCATCCATGACCCAGCAACGAACGTGTCGGTCATCAGCAAGTGGGTCCGGGATGTAGCACTGGGCTAGCAGGACTCCGGTAAACCGGGCTGTAGCGGGCTAACAGGCCTCCGGTACTCAATGCGTGACATTTCCCCGAAGGGATAGACACAGGAACGAAGAAGGACACATGCCGGCCAGCCTAAGTGTTCCGGAGCAGTAGCAAGCTACTATGGCTCAGTGGAGACACTAGGAGACATTTCCCGGTAAGAGAGGCTACTAAAGATAAACAACTAGATAGTCAGATCCCACACATACCAAGCATTTCAATCATACACACAATATGCTCAATATGTGCAAATACAACAAGGCATCACAACATGACTTTACGACACAAGTACTTTATTTAATGCTCAGAGAGCCATACATAACATACACATAGGTACGGGTCACACGACCCAGCATTCAAGTCATACAGTCATACAAACCAGCAGCGGAAGTAACTTGTCTGAGTACAGACAACTAGTAAAATAAAAGAGGCTTGGAAAGCCTAGCTATACTACGTGGTCCTTCACAAGCTCAGGATCACCACCTGGGCCTTAGCCTACTCATTGATGTCAACGTCTACGAAGAACCCATCAGAAGGGGTTGCAGCGTCTTCTGTAAAAATGTAAATTATAGCAACATGAGTACAAAGGTACTCAGCAAGACTTACATCAGATCCTACATACATGCACATTATCAAGAAGGGTTGGTGGAGTTGTTGCAGCAAGCCAGCTTTGACTCTTGGCTAGGCTATCCTACGAGACTCCAACTTGAAACGGTTTTGCGCACACGAGTCCACTACTCACCACTTCAATACACTACCGAGGATCCACCTCCGTCTTCCTACGGAAGAGCCATCCTCGGCACTCACACTTATCTTGAGGCTTTTAGTAGTTTCCATTTACTTGTCTATGAACTGTATAGGCAACCAAGTAGTCCTTTACCGCAGACGCGGCTATTCGAATAGATCATGATAACCCTGCAGGGGTGTACCTCTTCATACACGCTCTCACCACTTACCGTCGTTTACACGACATGTACTCGGCAACCTTCAAGCGGAAGCCCAATGTGGGTGTCGACCACGACCTACCTAATCACCTAAGTCTCCAATCCAGGTTTATCGCCTATCCGGGTTCCATCCGCAGGGAGTCCGGCCGAGGTTTCCCATACGGCCCCGAACGATGTGTACAGGGGTCCGTGACACCTAACGGGTGCCCGGTATTCCCGGCCACGTACCTACCGCATCACAGCCCACCCCTACGGTCAGCACTGTCCACGGCCTCCAGTAGGCTACAAACACCAGAAACTGCTTGCAACTCCTGGACGGAGAACTAGGGTGAATAAGAAGCCGAGAGGGTCCATTGGTTTCGGGCCCAATGCATGGTAGTAGCTGATTCTTAAATCACACATACAGATCTCAGTGCTTAAGGTCGGCTTCAATGAAACAACCCACCATGTACTCCTACATGGCCTCTCATCGATACCTTTACCAAATCGTGTTCACCACACCACTCTCATTACCGACATGATCATTTCACTCTAGCCCATCACCCAGATGAACTAGACCTGACACGACTCTAAGCATAGCAGGCATAGCAAGGTAGGAACAACACATACATATGGCTCAATCAACTCCTACACATGCTAGTGGGTTCCATCTAGTTACTGTGGCAATGACAGGTCATGCAGAGGAAGTGGGTTCAACTACCGTAGCACACAGCAGTTTGAAACGCGTTGTCTTAATGCAGTAAAAGAGAGCAGGAGCGAGAACATGGGATTGTATCGATATGATCAAATAGTTGGTTGCTTGCCTGATGGTTCGATGCACTGATACGGTTCTTCGTTAGGGTAATCACGGTACTCCTCGGAGGCAGAACCTGCCGCAAAGAACACCGATACACAACCATCACCAAACAATGTGCGGCAATATGATGCATGCATGAAACATGTCAATATGAGTGTGTTGGGCTAATGCAACTAAGACCAGAAGGGTTTGAACCAATTTGAACCAAAGATTCAAATTTCAAACTCATACATGGCCCTTTAGAGTGTTTTACCTTGTTCTGCATTAAACATCAAGTTAACTTGTTTAATCATGCATGAAAATAGTACAGATGGATAGATTGAATTTTTCTGATCATTTTTCATATATAACTTGTCTGATTTGGAGTTACAGATTAAAAGTTATGAATTTTTGAAGTTTAAACTATATTCTGGAATTTCCTATATTAGATTAAATCCAGAAAATCAATTACTGCGTCAGCCTGACGTCAGTGTGACATCAGCAGGTCAACGGGACACGGTCCGGGTCAATCCTGACAGTGGGTCCCGCGTGTCAGTGTGATTAGTTAAACTAAAATTAATTTAAACTAATCCTAAATAGTTAACAGGGCTGGGCCCCACCTGTCATTGACTCAGGAGAGTCAACCAGGGCCCACCCGTGGTCAAACCCAGGTCGGCTGCACCGGCGTTTAGCCGCCGGCGAGCCCGACGCGGCGGCGGAAGTGGTTTTGGCCGTTCCGGCCACCAAATGGGTCGCGGAGGCCATCGGAGTGGAGCTGAGGACGAGCCGTAGCTCTTGGTGGAGTCCGTTGGGATCGGGGTGGCCGGAGTTGGCGTCGGCGGCGACCTTGGCGGCCACCGGAGTTCGGGTGAAAGCGAACTCGGGGCTAGGGTGTGCGGTGAGGTGCGGGGAGTGCACGGTTGGGCCCAACGCAGCGTGGGGAGTGCGTTGGACACCGTGGAGTGGCCGGAGGATGGCCGGGAGCACGTCGGCGACGAGATCCACGGCGGTGCGTGCGGGTGGTCTTCGTGCGGTGGCTACACGGCTCGGGAACGAGAGAGGGAGGGTAGGAGGGGTAGCTAGGCTCACAGCGCACCCGTAGAGGCCACCGGCGGGGTCGGGGACGAGCTGAGGCGGCGACGGCGTTGAAGGGGATCTCCGGCGACGGCGGACTCGGGCGAGGTCGGTGCGGTGGACTCGGGCCGCACGAGCACACGGGGCTCG
>NC_041390.1:116905267-116920893 GCF_002162155.2 Triticum dicoccoides | reverse complement strand
GGCGGCGGTGGCGTCGGCCATGGCTGGGGAGCGCGAGGAGGAGGAGCTGGAGAGGAGAGGGGGTGTCTGGGGGGTTCGGGGGAGAGAGGGGGAGTGATCCACGACGTTAGCCAGGCGAGTGGAGCGGCGAGGCGGCGAGCAGGTGCGTGGCACCCATGCGGTGCTCGCCGTCGAGCACCTGCCTGCCTGCCTGGCCGGCAAGCAGCTCGCTGGCGCGGGGCTGGGCTGGGCCGGCAGGTGGGCCGGGTGCTGGGCGCCAGGTAAGTTTTCCTGTTCTCCTGTTTTCTGTTTTTTTTAATACTTCTGCAAGTTTGTTGAATTATTAAAAATACTTAGGCAACTCCTAAAATGACCAAACTACTCCTGGTCCATAGTTGGATTATTTCCAGCATGAAACATTTTAGTTTGGAGATATTTGAGCATTTGAAATATTTTATATAATTTTAAATGCCCAAATTCAAATATCTATGATTTAATTCAAAGACCCTAAGATGACCTAGGAAAATGTGCATCACTTTTGGCAGGGGTTCTAAACCAAGACAAAAATGATGGGCATTTTAGAAGGGCATTTCAGGTTCATTGAAAAAGTTTTTAGTAAACCCTAGTTGGTTTCAGAGGGGGCTGGGGGTTCTGTCATCCCCATTTCAGGTTTCTGATGAAAGAATAAACATGATGCAACACTCTAATGCATGAACTAGCTAGGGTGTGACAACTCACCCCCACTCAAAAGAATCTCGTCCCGAGATTTGGGTTCCTCCGGAAAGAGGGCGGGATACTCGAGTCGAAGACGATCCTCCCTTTCCCAAGTTGCTTCATCCTCAGAATGGTGCGACCATTGAACTTTGAGAAACTTGATATTATGACGTTTAGTGGTACGCTCGGCCTGATCGAGGATACGAATGGGGTACTCTCGATACGTGAGATTATCTTGGAGATCAAGCGTTTTGTGGTCCACTCCACGGATAGGATCCGAGAAGAAACGCCTGAGTTGAGAAACATGGAAGACATCGTGGACTCTGGAGAGATGCGGAGGTAGTTCCAACTGGTAGGCAACTTCTCCTCGTTTAGCGAGAATACGAAAAGGTCCAATGACGGGGAGCCAATTTGCCTTTGATACCGAAACGATGGGTTCCCTTCAGAGGAGTAACCCAAAGGTAAGCCTTCTCGTCAACCTCGAAAGTCATAGCCTTATGTTTTCGGTCATATTAACTCTTTTGACGAGATTGGGCTGTTTTTAACTTTTCACGAACGATGCGAACTTGCTCTTCTGCTTCCTGAATCATATCCGGGCCAAAGAATTGTCTTTCCCCGGTTTTTGACCAGTTAAGGGGTGTTCGACACCGTCGTCGATAGAGAACTTCAAAAGGGGCTTTACCCAAGCTGGATTGATAGCTGTTGTTGTAAGCGAATTCGGCAAATGGAAGGCACTTCTCCCAATCCATTCCGAATGAGATAACAGAGGCTCGAAGCATGTCTTCTAGAATCTGGTTGACGCGTTCTACTTGACCGCTCGATTGAGGGTGAAAAGCGGTGCTAAAGGAAAGGCGGGTTCCCATAGCATTTTGGAAACTTTCCCAAAATCGAGAGGTGAAAAGACTTCCTCGATCCGAGTTAATTCCCAAAGGAACACCATGGAGAGACACTATTCGGGCGATGTATAAGTCTGCCAATTGACTAGCAGTTATACTCTCACGAACAGGTAAGAAATGGGCTACTTTGGAAAGACGATCGATAACGACGAAGATAGCATTATTCCCTCTCTTGGTCCTGGGAAAACCGGTAATGAAATCCATACCAATTTTATCCCATTTCCATTCAGGAATAGCTAAGGGTTGAAGGGTGCCAGCAGGCCGTTGATGCTCTGCTTTTACACGACGGCAGACATCGCAATTAGCAATATACTGAGCAATTTCTCTCTTCATCCTAGTCCACCAGAACCTCTGGCGTAGGTCCTGATACATTTTGGTACTACCGGGATGAATGGTGAGAGGAAATTCATGAGCTTCCTTAAGGATCAATCGTCTCAGGTTTCGCACCTTGGGAACCACTAGTCGATTCCCGAAGTATACGACCCCTTGATCATCAATGGAGAAAAAATTCGCAACTCCTTTCTTGATGTTTCTCTTGATGCGGGAAATTCCCGGATCTACCTTCTGTGCTTTGATGATCTGATCCGTAAGGGTAGGTTTCGCCACCAAGGTGGAAAGAAAACCTTGAGGAACAATGTGAAGGTTAAGCTTCCGAAATTCCTCATGGAGAAGCGGTTGACTTTGTTGTAACATCAGGTTGTTACAATAAGATTTACGACTTAGCGCATCAGCCATGACGTTGGCTTTCCCTGGGGTGTAAGTTATTCCTAAGTCGAAATCTGTGATCAACTCAACCCAACGTCTTTGCCTGAGATTCAAATCCGGTTGGGCGAAGATGTACTTCAGACTTTGGTGATCAGTGAATATTTCGCAACGATTACCAAGGAGGTAATGTCGCCAGGTTTTAAGTGCATAGACTACGGCTGCAAGCTCTAGATCATGAGTAGGATAATTCTCCTCATGTGGGTGCAATTGCCGTGAAGCGTAAGCAATTATGTGTCGATCTTGCATGAGAATGCAACCTAGTCCTTGTCGCGAGGCGTCGCAGTAGATAACGAAGTCCTTGGAGAAGTCTGGCGGTACCAGTACGGGAGCAGAAGTCAGGCGTCTTTTCAGTTCCTGAAAGCTGTGCTCACATTGTGGAGTCCACTCGAACTTTTTATCTTTCTTGAGGAGTTTGGTTAGAGGTTTTGCAACTTTGGAGAAATTGTTGACAAAGCGACGGCAATAGCTCGCTAAGCCCAGAAAACTCCGAACTTGCTTGACCGATTTAGGTGGAGTCCAATTAAGGACGGCTTGAACTCGCTCAGGATTAACAGCAATACCTTTACCAGATATTACATGACCCAGATAGGTCACTTCTGACAACCAAAATTCACATTTAGAGAATTTGGCATAAAGACGATGCTCCCGAAGTTTCTTCAACACTAACCTTAGATGTTCGGCATGTTCTTCCTCGTTCTTGGAGTAGATGAGTATGTCATCGAGGTAAACCACGACGAATTTATCCAAATACTCCATGAAGATTGAGTTCATCAACCGAGAAAAAGTGGCTGGAGCGTTGGTTAAACCGAAGGACATGACGGTGTACTCGTATTGGCCATAACGAGTAACAAAGGCCGTTTTAGGAATGTCCCCGTTCCTGATTTTGATTTGATGGTAGCCCAACCTCAAATCCATTTTGGAGAAGATTGAGGATCCAGCGAGCTGATCATACAGGTCGTTGATCCTGGGGAGCGGATATTTGTTCTTGATTGTGACCAAATTGACGGGTCGATAATCTACAACCATCCGATCCGTACCATCCTTCTTCTTGACGAAGAGGACGGGGCAAGCCCACAGAGATGAACTAGGTCGGATGAAACCCTTTTTCAAGGACTCATCGAGTTGTTTCTTAAGCTCGGCTAGTTCTAGTGGTGCCATCTTATAGGGTCTTCTAGCAATCGGGACGGTTCCTGGAATGAGGTCTATTACGAACTCCACATCCCTGTCAGGTGGAACACCTGGAAATTCCTCTGGGAAGACATCCGGAAAGTCACGGACTATCAGGACGTCCTCAAGGTCTGGCAAAGGACTGACATTAAGAGAAAATAACTGCCGCTTGGCTATTCGGGTCAAGACATTAACTATCTCCCCCGAAGGATGGGTGAGTTGAACAGTCCTAGAGAAGCAATCAATGTTGGCATGATGGGCTGACATCCAGTCCATACCCAAGATGATATTAATATCTGAAGATTTAAGAGCTATCAAGGATGCAAGGAAAACAAGTCTATCGACTTGGATTTGATTTCCATGACTTACCCTGGAGGTTTGCCATCTAGAACCCGGGGGTAGAAATTTCCATAGTGGATGGCATGTCACAGAATGCGGTGTTATGCAAACGAGCATAATTTTCAGATATAAATGAATGAGAGGCTCCTGTATCGAAAAGAACAGATGCGGGTGGCAATTAACAAGGAGCGTACCGAGAACGACGTTGGGATCCTCTTGAGCTTCCTCGGCAGAGATACAGTTGACATGGCCACGTGCAACGGTGGCCGGCTTGGCGTGGAACACTTTCCCTGTCGGCTTGCCACGGCCAACAGCTTTAGCAGATTGGTTGGGGTTGGTTTGGGGACACTCGCGCATATAGTGGCCAGATTCCCCACACTTAAAGCAAGTCACGGAACTGGTACGTGGAGGATCATTGTTGGTTGGACCACCATAGGGCTTGGCTGGTGCAGACTGTTGAACGGGGCGAGGCGCCTGGAAGGATGGCCTCGGTGTGAACCTGGGTGGCAGGGCAGTGTTGGGCACCCACACGCGGCGCTTCTGAGGACCAGCACCGGATGAGGAACCCACGTCACGGCCATGCTTGTGTGTTGCGTCATAATCAGTCTGACCAGTCTCAGCACTGATGGCCTTGTTAACAAGCTTCTGAAAAGATGTGCACTCATGCAGATGGAGGTCGCGGCGAAGCTCAGGACTAAGTCCCTTACGGAACCTTGCTTGCTTCTTGGCATCAGTAGAAACTTCCTCAGTTGCATATCGTGCGAGGTTACCGAACTCCCTGCTGTAAGCATCCACAGAGAGTCGGCCTTGAGTGAAACTGCAAAATTCCTCACGTTTACGGTCCATGAGACCCTCCGGAATGTGATGTTCACGGAAAGCCTCGCTGAATTCAGCCCAAGTAGTGACATGGCCCGCTGGGCGCATAGCTCCATAATTCTCCCACCATAGACTGGCGGGGCCTTCAAGATGATATGCAGCAAAGGTGACCTTGTCAGCCTCAGCTACTAGCACGGAACGCAGTTTGTGAGAAATACTGCGAAGCCAGTCATCAGCGTCGAGAGGCTCGACAGAGTGGTGGAACGTGGGTGGATGTAACTTGATGAAATCACTGAGTGACACCAAGTTATTTCTCTGATGGTGTGCTGTGTTCTGTTCAATACGCTCCAACAAACGGTTGGTCTCCCGCTTGTTTCTCTCGGCTTCCAGCATAACTTCGGCTAGGGAAGGAGGATGAGGCAGATTTGCATTCCCGACTCCACTGCCTTCGGCCTGCTCTTGGGGAGCAGGGTTATTGCGCGTGTTGACCATCCTAGGTAAACAAGACAGTGATTTAGTCAGAATGATAAGATTCCGACATAGAATACAGAATGTAAGGAATAACTCGGAATGCAAGATGATCATCCGTATGACATGGTAGATACAGAAACTGCTTCTTTTATTCCATCGTCATACACACCATACAAGGTTTAGTACAAGACCAAACAAGGTACTATTGCGGTGAAAAGAGGATTACATCTCATCGGAGGCATCCCAAGCTCCTATACATTATTTTTCTACACCTCCGGAAAGCGGTACAAACTAGGTCATATCCCATGAGTCACGCAGGACGATAGACGACAGAGCTAGTACGAACTAGTGATACTACCACTAACTCAGACCGATCCGTAGTAGTCCTCGTAGAAATCACCTCCATAGCCTGGAAGCTCAACATGATCATCCGGAAACAGACGATCTCGCGGAGCTTGTGGACCATAGGGGCTAGGATGAGGTCTTGGACCAACAGACGGTGGCCTACGAGGACCACGAGGTGGGGTGATGCCTCCTACATCACGCCAACCCATCACGTCTGGCAGAGCAGATCTCACAGGATAGAGATCGCGCATATCCGAATATCCAGCTTGCACGGCCGGTGCAAACCGAGTCAAAGTGGCCCAATGGTCAGCACGGGTATTGAAAAGCTCTAGCCTCAAGGCCCAATTTTCACGGTCCTTATCCTCGAGCATCTCAGCAGTGGTGTGAGTCCGTGAATCCTCCTGAGTGGGATCAACATAGATAGCCTGGAGATACCCTTGTGCTCCCGGAAGTGATCCTGGCATATACCGAAAATCAGAGTCCCGAAATAGGCCAGACCTGACTCGCATGATGGTCATCATAGAGTAGGCGGCGTCCTGCACAGCCATCTCAATAGTAACCCCGAGTCCATAGGAGCAGTGAAGGGGCTCGGTGGATCCAGGATAAGATGGAAATATCCTGACAGTGCAGAGATACTGGCTTTGATTAAAGTCTCGAAATTGCTCTTTGACCGTGTACTCAGGATACCAACGGTATCCTGCCTCAGTCATTACCCTGACCAACACAGCGGTATGGCCGGGTACATCTAGGCATCGAGTCAGGCGAACCACTTGATTGAGGTCGCGAGTGGCCATCTGAAAGCACAACCATAATGCAAAGGCATTAGAATTTCTAGCAAAATTTCGGCCGCATAACAGCTGTAAATGCTCAAAAGGATTTTGAGACATTTGACAAAGGATTTCATACACACTCAACAACATCATATCAAAGTTCTGAGTCCATCCTAGCAACATAATGTGGTAGTAGAACTGAACTAGGCTTGTATCCATCAAACCTATAAGGTACTACTGATTGGTAACACGTGAACCTGATAGAGAGAAAAGATCCTAATTTCTTAACCCCCGGTGGAAGAATAGACTGACTCAGATCAGAATGTCATAAGATAAAGGAGTAAAAAGAGCCTTACGTTCCAACCCAAAAACAATTCCCCTACATATAACTAAAGAATTTCTAGACTCAACATCGACCAGTTTGGCTTGGAGAACCTACAGGCAGTCCGGCTCTGATACCAACGCTGTCAGGACCCCGACTCGATGCCACATAGGTCTAGCATGTAACACCTCATATCACTTTGCGGCCTCACGCACGGTATTCCCACGGGTGTCGTCTTACCTTTACCCGGGACCGTTTGCGCCTTTTGGCACACGTATATGATAGTGTTGCTAGCATCCATATGATAAGGAGCCCGGGCTGACATGGCTAGTTGTAAACCCAAAGTGGCACAGACTTACAGGGACAGGCATCCATGACCCAGCAACGAACGTGTCGGTCATCAGCAAGTGGGTCCGGGCTGTAGCACTGGGCTAGTAGGACTCCGGTAAACCGGGCTGTAGCGGGCTAACAGGCCTCCGGTACTCAATGTGTGACATTTCCCCGAAGGGACAGACACAGGAACGAAGAAGGACACATGCCGGCCAGCCTAAGTGTTCCGGAGCAGTAGCAAGCTACCATGGCTCAATGGAGACACTAGGAGACATTTCCCGGTAAGAGAGGCTACTAAAGATAAACAACTAGATAGTCAGATCCCACACATACCAAGCATTTCAATCATACACACAATATGCTCGATATGTGCAAATACAACAAGGCATCACAACATGACTTTATGACACAAGTACTTTATTTAAGGCTTAGAGAGCCATACATAACATACACATAGGTACGGGTCACACGACCCAGCATTCAAGTCATACAGTCATACAAACCAGCAGCGGAAGTAACTTGTCTGAGTACAGACAACTAGTAAAATAAAAGAGGCTTGGAAAGCCTAGCTATACTACATGGTCCTTCACAAGCTCAGGATCACCACCTGGGCCTTAGCCTACTCATTGATGTCAACGTCTACGAAGAACCCATCAGAAGGGGTTGCAGCGTCTTCTGTAAAAATGTAAATTATAGCAACATGAGTACAAAGGTACTCAGCAAGACTTACATCAGATCCTACATACATGCACATTATCAAGAAGGGTTGGTGGAGTTGTTGCAGCAAGCCAGCTTTGACTCTTGGCTAGGCTATCCTACGAGACTCCAACTTGAAACGGTTTTGCGCACACGAGTCCACTACTCACCACTTCAATACACTACCGAGGATCCACCTCCGTCTTCCTACGGAAGAGCCATCCTCGGCACTCACACTTATCTTGAGGCTTTTAGTAGTTTCCATTTACTTGTCTATGAACTGTATAGGCAACCAAGTAGTCCTTTACCGCGGACGCAGCTATTCGAATAGATCATGATAACCCTGCAGGGGTGTACCTCTTCATACACGCTCTCACCACTTACCGTCGTTTACACGACATGTACTCGGCAACCTTCAAGCGGAAGCCCAACGTGGGTGTCGGCCACGACCTACCTAATCACCTAAGTCTCCAGTCCAGGTTTATTGCCTATCCGGGTTCCATCCGCAGGGAGTCCGGCCGAGGTTTCCCATACGGCCCCGAACGATGTGTACAGGGGTCCGTGACACCTAATGGGTGCCCGGTATTCCCGGCCACGTACCTACCGCATCACAGCCCACCCCTACGGTCAGCGCTGTCCACGGCCTCCAGTAGGCTACAAACACCAGAAACTACTTGCAACTCCTGGACGGAGAACTAGGGTGAATAAGAAGCCGAGAGGGTCCATTGGTTTCGGGCCCAATGCATGGTAGTAGCTGATTCTTAAATCACACATACAGATCTCAGTGCTTAAGGTCGGCTTCAATGAAACAACCCACCATGTACTCCTACATGGCCTCTCATCGATACCTTTACCAAATCGTGTTCACCACACCACTCTCATTACCGACATGATCATTTCACTCTAGCCCATCACCCAGATGAACTAGACCTGACACGACTCTAAGCATAGCAGGCATAGCAAGGTAGGAACAACACATACATATGGCTCAATCAACTCCTACACATGCTAGTGGGTTCCATCTAGTTACTGTGGCAATGACAGGTCATGCAGAGGAAGTGGGTTCAACTACCGTAGCACACAGCAGTTTGAAACACGTTGTCTTAATGCAGTAAAAGAGAGCAGGAGCGAGAACATGGGATTGTATCGATATGATCAAATAGTTGGTTGCTTGCCTGATGGTTCGATGCACTGATACGGTTCTTTGTTAGGGTAATCACGGTACTCCTCGGAGGCAGAACCTGCCGCAAAGAACACCGATACACAACCATCACCAAACAATGTGCGGCAATATGATGCATGCATGAAACATGGCAATATGAGTGTGTTGGGCTAATGCAACTAAGACCAGAAGGGTTTGAACCAAAGATTCAAATTTCAAACTCATACATGGCCCTTTAGAGTGTTTTACCTTGTTCTGCATTAAACATCAAGTTAACTTGTTTAATCATGCATGAAAATAGTACAGATGGATAGATTGAATTTTTCTGATCATTTTTCATATATAACTTGTCTGATTTGGAGTTACAGATTAAAAGTTATGAATTTTTGAAGTTTAAACTATATTCTGGAATTTCCTATATTAGATTAAATCCAGAAAATCAATTACTGCGTCAGCCTGACGTCAGTGTGACATCAGCAGGTCAACGGGACACGGTCCGGGTCAAACCTGACAGTGGGTCCCGTGTGTCAGTGTGATTAGTTAAACTAAAATTAATTTAAACTAATCCTAAATAGTTAACAGGGCTGGGCCCCACCTGTCATTGACTCAGGAGAGTCAACCAGGGCCCACCCGTGGTCAAACCCAGGTCGGCTGCACCGGCGTTTAGCCGCCGGCGAGCCCGACGCGGCGGCGGAAGTGGTTTTGGCCGTTCCGGCCACCAAATGGGTCGCGGAGGCCATCGGAGTGGAGCTGAGGACGAGCCGCAGCTCTTGGTGGAGTCCGTTGGGATCGGGGTGGCCGGAGTTGGCGTCGGCGGCGACCTTGGCGGCCACCGGAGTTCGGGTGAAAGTGAACTCGGGGCTAGGGTGTGCGGTGAGGTGCGGGGAGTGCACGGTTGGGCCCAACGCAGCGTGGGGAGTGCGTTGGACACCGTGGAGTGGCCGGAGGATGGCCGGGAGCACGTCGGCGACGAGATCCGCGGCGGTGCGTGCGGGTGGTCTTCGTGCGGTGGCTACACGGCTCGGGAACGAGAGAGGGAGGGTAGGAGGGGTAGCTAGGCTCACAGCGCACCCGTAGAGGCCACCGGCGGGGTCGGGGACGAGCTGAGGCGGCGACGGCGTTGAAGGGGATCTCCGGCGACGGCGGACTCGGGCGAGGTCGGTGCGGTGGACTAGGGCCGCTCGAGCACATGGGGCTCGGCTAGCTCGATGAAGTGGACGGCGGTGGAGCTCCTAGACACGACGAGAAGACGCACGGGCGGCGGGGAGCGCGGCTACGACGTAGGCACGGCGGCGGTGGCGTCGGCCATGGCTGGGGAGCGCGAGGAGGAGGAGCTGGAGAGGAGAGGGGGTGTCTGGGGGGTTCGGGGGAGAGAGAGGGAGTGATCCACGACGTTAGCCGGGCGAGTGGAGCGGCGAGGCGGCGAGCAGGTGCATGGCACCCATGCGGTGCTCGCCGTCGAGCACCTGCCTGCCTGCCTGGCCGGCAAGCAGCTCGCTGGCGCGGCGCTAGGCTGGGCCGGCAGGTGGGCCGGGTGCTGGGCGCCAGGTAAGTTTTCCTGTTCTCCTGTTTTCTGTTTTTTTAATACTTCTGCAACTTTGTTGAATTATTAAAAATACTTAGGCAACTCCTAAAATCACCAAACTACTCCTGGTCCATAGTTGGATTATTTCCAGCATGAAACATTTTAGTTTGGAGATATTTGAGCATTTGAAATATTTTATATAATTTTAAATGCCCAAATTCAAATATCTATGATTTAATTCAAAGACCCTAAGATGACCTAGGAAAATGTGCATCACTTTTGGTAGGGGTTCTGAACCAAGACAAAAATGATGGGCATTTTAGAAGGGCATTTCAGGTTCATTGAAAAAGTTTTTAGTAAACCCTAGTTGGTTTCAGAGGGGGCTGGGGGTTCTGTCATCCCCATTTCAGGTTTCTGATGAAAGAATAAACATGATGCAACACTCTAATGCATGAACTAGCTAGGGTGTGACAGCAGATGTGTGGGTTTTGACATTTTTTCAGTCGTCGTAGGTAGGTACTTAGCGACCTAACATGTGTCAGCGCAGGTGGACACGTGTGAATCATTGGAAACTTGGCGCGGGATTTCGGCGGGAGGGGAAAATTTTCAGGTTTTTGTGCAAAATAACCTCCACCCCGAGCAAAAAATCCCCAAATCGAACAACTCCACAACCCTAACCCGTGCTGTGTCGCCGCCCACCTCGCGCTCGATCCACGGTCCGGACGCCATCGCCGCCGGCCTCGCGCTCGATCCAAAGTCCGGCCACCATCGCCGTCGGCCTCGCGCTCGACCCCGTCGTCAAGCCGTCGTCCCGAAGGTCGCACCCCCTCCCCCAAGCTCCACCCCACATCCACCCATCCTCGCACTCTGCCCCTCCCCCCGAGATGGAGCCACGGTCCTCGCACTCCACAATCCGACGGCCGTCCTTGTGTCCTCCTGACATCCAGCCGTCGTCCTTGCAAATCTCCATCCCTGCTACCTCCGGGGCTCCATCGTCGTGCTCCCGCTCCTGCCGGATCTGCTGCTACCGGGGCTCCATTGCCGGCCTCCCGCTGCTGCCGGACATGTTGATGCCACGGGATCCATCTCCAGGCTCATTACACTGCTACCGGACCTGCTGTCGGGGCTCCATCTCCTTCGAGTTGTGCCCCTCCAGAAGCCATCCGTCCCCGTGCCTTGAGGTAAGCGTCAACTCCTCCTAAGTTTTCCTTTGCTGTACTGCTGCACTTAATTCATATGTTGTTTCTTGTGACAGTAGACAACCGGACAAGAATGTGTTTCTGTTGCTTGATTGTTTTGTACTGCTATTTTGCCTCAATAATGAATAATGATTGTTGCTTCACCGATGCAAAACTAACATTGTCGCACTAGCCAAATTCAGATACTTGGCAAATTTGATATTAATGGTGCATCATGGACAAAACGTGGTTGTCTAAGCCTAGGTACATCAAAGTTTCCTTTTTCCCCAACTCATAAGCGGTATAATTATGTAATGAACTGTTCTGATATCTCTGTTTGTGGTGATTGGGTACATGAGTCGACAACGAAGCTCGGCGACGTGATATGGCGCTCGGTGTAGGTGGCCATGGTGGACCTGAAGCTGGCTGAGATAAGTGATGGGGTCAGTGTTGTGCTCCTCCCGTTCTCATTAACCAAATAGTGCAGACTGTGGTTGTATGACTCGTGTATATATCCACTTGGACCACCAAAATCAAACTGATAGCAAGAACATGATATAGTGCTAAGTTATAGTTCGTAAACAGATCCATATTAGTTTAGAGATCCGCACAACAAATTTATACATTCAGAATGACCACCAAAATCCAGCAGTACAATTAACTAGATTGGAAGAATTTATTTGATTAATATGTGCACATGAAACAACAAATTAACCCGTGTGAACTATCCACATCGGTCTGAGTTATGCTAAACTTTTTGATCTTTTTATTAACCACATCGGTGGTCTAAAAGAATTAATGAGTAGCAACACAGACTAAGAAATTGCTATTTATCTTGTCTATTCTAGGAAACCGAAGACTGAAGTTACCAACATGGAAGGATTCCTCAAGAGCACATTAGCACTTGAAGCTGCTGCTGTCGCAGCTCTACAATTTTTCTTCTTTCCGGACGCCCGACAGACCGAGCATGCAATAGCAGCAGCACGAGCAGGCCGTGCTGTGCAACATCAGCAGAGCGCTCTCAGTGCAGCGGAACTACTCGGGCGTCTCTGACGACAGCATATTTGATACTGAAGTTGAAGATTGTAGCACGACATTCGTACTAGTAAGAATTACATGTAGGCCTTTTTTGAATGCCTATTTTTCAGTTGTTTTGGGAATTAGACCAAAGAGTAATGATTGTTGTTGTCTTGTTGCAGATCAAAGATGCCAAGAAGACAACTAATGTGCCAGGAGGTGCAGGTACTAACAGCAGTTGCCTCTACTTGTTGAAGCTTTATATTTTTATTTCCTCTTTAAATAGATCATAGATGGTAACCTCAGCTTCATCCTCAATGGCTCGTGATATTGTAGTATCTCTTCATCTAATTTATACATTACAAGCAAACTGAATGTGTCAAGACAATGTATAAAGAAGTGCAACATAACTACATAAGGCCCAGCCATGTTTCCTCTATAGCATATAAAAGTTCAGTACAATCTACTACTGCCGGTTCTTAAATATTATTACAACCTGCAACTCTTAATATCTGACAAGCCCATCTCTTTATAAACTACTACGGTCTGTTCTTAAATATAACAAGCTACAACTACTACTATGAGTTGTTAACAAATAATATTGCTGATCAGGAATCCTATCTTATGGTATTTATTGCCAAGTTTGTCGGCATCATCTTATCCTTTATAACCTGTTTCAGACTCATAGAGCTGCCATGTTAGCTTATTAACTTGCCACCAGTCTGAACTTTTGAGCTCCAGAATAGAATATTGTAATTCTGATGGTGTCGTGCGGCTCAATTAAGAAACGATTCTGCGGAAACATATTGATAATCCATGTCCTGATCTTGGTCAAATATGTTACATACTTGAAAATAGCCACATCCTAATTCTGCATCCTTTCCCCTTGCATTAGTTTAGTTTGTTTGTTGCCATACCAAGCTTATTTTTGAGAACATGTTTTACTCGTCATAAGCATTTCTGTAGCATATATGCACAAGTAGATTTTCTGGGAATGCTCTTGCTAATAATTCTGGGACATGAAACCAAAAGGAACTCAAGTGTGTTGATCAAATGATGTCGACAAAAATAGCAGAACATTGTTTCCTGTGGTGATTGATTCCTGTGGAGAAGGAAGCCCGCAACACTACACTTCACCACAGAGGAACAAATATATTTGTGTGTATTCATGGTCATATAATAATGTTACTCTCACATGAACAACCAAGTATAAGCTAGCATGTGCCGCTCTAGCCTAACAATCTTCATATGAGCTTTGAACAACTTTTGGAATGATTGCACTTTCATGACAAATTCATATGGAATATTTTCTGGTACTTAGCCACACCTAGCATTGGATGTGAGGAGGACTTGGAGTGTCATGGAACACATATGGCTGTTCACAGTATTTTGGACCAACCAACTTCAATCATTTTTCTTGAATCTTATGTGTGTTCTGAACCATTTGGTGCTTCAAGTGTTTGGGAGTAGAAACTTTGTGCTCATGTATGTGATTTGTGTGTTCTGGACCATTGTTTGAATTAGTTCAGACTAGCAAATGGTGGACCTTTTTATGTGACTTGTGTGTTCTAGATGGTCAAACTATGCTTGTGAACCTGTGTGAATATATATTTATGTATGTTTGTGAACCTATCATCATTGTCCAATATGTGTTCATCTTGATGTTGTTTATTGATCACATTTGACATTGTATATGGTATATGTATCAAATCATTGGTTTGGCTGTACACTACCTTTCCAACAATTTATTTGCTGGTAAACAGATTCTTGCAGAGTAATTGTCAGCCATGGTTACTACCTAGCTAGACAGAATAAGTGTAGGCAATTGTACGTGCCTGGCTAGACAGAGTATGTGTCGTCCAAGGTATGTACCTATCTAGACAACATAAGTGCCGGCGAAGGTATAAGTCTGTCCAAACAGAACAAGTGTCGACAAAGGTATATACCTAGCAGGACAACTTATGTGTCGCCAAAAGTGGGGTCTATGTTCACACCCCGTCTGTCGCCGTAGCTCGAGTGTATGCCCACAAATCATGTGTCGGGGTAGGTAGGTGTATGTGCACAGGGAAACTATCAGCGTAGGTAGGGTGTATGCCGACTCAAAATGTGTCGGCAAGTGAACTTTTGTCGGCAATGCCTTTCCCCACAGCAAGTCCTCCGACTGTTTAGTCTTCTGTCAGCATATGTATTAGCTACAAATTATGTGTCGGCAAAGACACCATATGCCGACAGATTGATGTGTCACCAATACTTGACCGTGGTGTAGTGCAAAGTGGAGGCGCATATACCAACGAGGGCCTGGTTGTGTCTATACTTGGACAACTCACCCGACTGCATACGCACCAGGCAGACGAAGCTCGTGTCGTGTTGGTGCCATGTGCGGCCCGCACATTAACCAAAACCTCGCGCCTCCATCTTAGCCTCCGCGTTTAAAACATCTCAATCTCAAAGCCAAGGAGCAACGTGAAACCTATGATAGAGCCAATTGGATGGTTGAGAACACTACAATTCGTAGCTACAGATGCGTGTGTGAGAGAGGGCGAGTGCATGCGTGTGTGAGAGAGTACAACTGTATGTGGGTGGCATCGACCTAGGGAGCAGTGATGGTGCGTGCGAGAAGTCCCGAGAGATAGGTGTCATGCGTCTGGAAAAAAGACTAGTCTATAGCTCGCCACGAGGCTATTCCTGTCGAATGACAAGCGTAAGATATGTATCCGACGGTGCCAGTTTTTGCACGTACACAGCAGTAGAAAAAGAACTAGTAGCATGGCATATGCTAGACCACGGCCCACTACTAGGAAAAGTGCTATAGATGGAATTGACACTAATGGCGCACCAGACATGTGGTGTGCCATTACTATATACTAATGGCGCACCATGTGTTGATGCGCCATTAGTGTGCAAATACTAATGGCGCACCACGTCCACGATGCGCCATTAGTAATTTTTTTTAATTTTTTCAAAACTACTAATGGCGCACCGTGGGAGTGGTGCGCCATTACTAGTTGAACTAGTAATGGCGCACCACATCCACAGTGCGCCATTAGTAAAAAAAATTTAAATTTTTTTCAAAACTACTAATGGCGCACCGTGGAGTGGTGCGCCATTACTAGTTGAACTAGTAATGGTGCACC
>NC_041390.1:116904139-116904984 GCF_002162155.2 Triticum dicoccoides | reverse complement strand
AAAATAAAAGAAAATGATAGAAATGTCAAAAAAAAGAAAATAAGATTCCCATGTGATATGTGGTCTAGTTGTTAGCAAAATTTACAAACATGAATTTTCGACTTTTTTGCAAAATCTCTCGAGAATTTGTGAAAATGGGCATAACTTTTGCGTACGAACTTGGATGAAAAAGTTTTTTAATATGAAAAATCATCTACTCGAAAAGTTATATCCGAATTTAACCGAGGGGGGGGGGGTACCCCGTTAAACATTTTCAAAATCCTCAAAAACCTAACAGAAAAAAGATACGAGGCTTTTAAGATCTGGAGAGAGAAAAAAATTCAAACAAATTCAAACTTACTAATGGCGCACCTGCCCATGGTGCGCCATTAGTATCTTCCCGCCTTCAAAATTCAAAATAAGTCAAAAAAATAAAAAAATACTAATGGCGCACCTGCCCATGGTGCGCCATTAGTATCTTCCCGCCTTCAAAATTCAATAAAGTCAAAAAAATAAAAAAAAAAGTTACTAATGGCGCACCTGCCCATGGTGCGCCATTAGTATCTTACCGCCTTCAAAATTCAAAATTAATCAAAAAAATAAAAAAGTTAGTAATGGCACACCTGCCCACGGTGCGCCATTACTATGTCGTATATATGGCTGGGCGCACCTCCTCCACTCCACCTCTCCTCCACTCCATCTCCTCCTCTCCTCCACTCCATCTCCTCCTCTCCTCCACTCCATCTTCCCTTCTCTCCTCCACCATACTACCCTCCTCCTCTCCGGCGACCTCCTCCTCCTCCTCTCCAACGACCTCCTCCTCCTCTCCGGCGACCTCCTCCTCCTCTCCGGCGACCTCCTCCTCT
>NC_041390.1:116834353-116903840 GCF_002162155.2 Triticum dicoccoides | reverse complement strand
CGGCGACCTCCTCCTCCTCTCCGGCGATGTAGGCGAGCACCTCTCCGGTGACCTCCTCCTCCTCCTCTCCGGCGAACTCCTCTCCGGCAAAAGAACACGGCAAAAGAACGTACAAGATCCAAAAACAGGAACAAAATTTGAAATAATATCGTGCCAAAAAACGAGCAAAAAAAACTAGCAAAAAATGGGCAAAAAAAATCACGATCTAGATCCAAATTCAAAATTCAAAAATAGCAATGGCGCACGGTGGGGGTTAGACGGTGCGCCACTACTATTTTCCCGCCTTCAAAATTCAAAAATACTAATGGCAAACCATGGCCTATACTAATGGCGCACCAGTGGCCTATACTAATGGCGCATCGTGGCCTATACTAATGGCGCACCAGTGGCCTATACTAATGGCGCACTGTGGCCTATACTAATGGCGCACCAGTGGTGCGCCATTAGTATACCAGACACTAATGGCGCACCAGTGGTGCGCCATTAGTAAAAAATACTAGTGGCCTGATACTAATGGCGCACCAGTGATGTGCCATTAGTAGGCAAAACTGGTGCGCATTAGTAGCCCTTTTCCTAGTAGTGGCCGAGAAAACATGCCGATGTTACGCCATCCGGGAATAGTGTCGCACTTCGAAACTAGATCCGTCAATAAATTTTGAGCGCGTCTCGTCACATTCCAAATTACTACTACTACCACGCTATATTTAATTGTAAACCTGTTCACACTGATCACAACCTAAACAGTTTCCCACTTAGGAGTGTATTAGTAGTACTCCTACTCGGTTATAAATACTACTATGCTAAGATGACTACACATTCCTCCTCAACTCCTCATCCACAAAAAACAATCAAGTCAATCAAGCCATAGCCAGCGCGAGTTCTGGGTCGAGAGATTTCCACCAGGGAGAGGCGAGCATGGAAGAGGAAGCACGAGAGATGTCCCGCCTCGCCGTGAAAGCAGCTGACATGTCCAGCCGCACAACAGTAGCAGCACAAAGGTCCTGCCGCGCCGCCGAAGCAGCACGGATGTCCCGCTGCACCGTCGATGTAGCAGACTGGTGCGGCCACACCGCGGAAGCAGCAGAGATGTCCCGTCGTACCGCCGAAGCAGCAAGGTGGTCCCGCCGCGCCGCAGCGGCCTGGGAAAATTTCTCACAGGCAGGTGAGGACTCTTACAGGCACATGCATGCGATTGTCCATAGCCAGATGGATCAGATCTCCGGCTGGGCGAGGATGCAGGACGAGGCTACTGGCGTCATCCGGCAACTGGGGAAGGTCAATGCGAAGCTCCGGGGCGAGCGCGACCTACTGAGGGTGAAGATCGCCAGAAGGGCGAAGCAGGAGGAGGAGACCGCTGCCGTGTTGCAGAGGACGGGCGTCATCATCAAGAAACTTATGGACAAGAATGCCATGCTCTGCATCGAGCACAACAGGCTGGTGGAGGAATCCATGGATGCTGCCAAGCAGCATATTAAGGACATGAAACTGATGAAAGAGATCATCACCCGCCGCGAGAACTAGTCTCCGCGACCTGCAGCGCATAAAGAAAGTAGAGATCAGCGAGCCAGATCGTTGTATGCGTCTTGCTTCTTTTGCCCTTGTGTATTTTGGGCGTAGCCGTATGTGGCTTTTCTAATTATCTTCCTAATTATGTAAGAAAATTATTATCCACTCTCGTCGTCCTTATATATATATATATATATATATATATATTCATCAGTCTTTCTATAAGTCGTAGTAGATGCTATATAGGTCCGGCGGATCTTATATCAAGATCTGTGCAAAATTTTCTTTTCAGATTTTCTTTTTTTCTCTTAAATCCCAGTCGAGTGAGACATTGCCACGCCATTAAACAGAGGCTCGGGCGCCATTAATGGAGACCTTGGGAGAGAGGTGGATGGCAGATGGAGGTCAAAGGGCTCTCCTCCCGATAAGCACGCGCAGGGGTCTGATCGCACCCCTCCCGTACTCAAATAGCTACCCTGCACGGGGCCTCCTGCTAATAAAACAAGGGGACGCGTGGCGGGACGTAAATGGTAAATAGAATGCCCGTGGTTTCAATAATACTTGTGTTTCCGATTGTAACGTGACAACACTCTTGTTCCAAAATGACTTTGTTGATTGTTAATGTGTGCGCCGATACGTCTCCAACGTATTTATAATTTTTTATTCTTCCATGCTATTATATTATCTGTTTTGGATGATAACGGGCTTTATTTTACACTTTTATATTATTTTTGGGACTAACCTATTAACCGCAGGCCCAACCCAAATTGCTGTTTTTTTCCATATTTCAGTGTTTCGTACACAAGGAATATCAAACGGAGTCCAAACGGAATGAAACCTTCGGGAACGTGATTTTTGGAACAAACATGATCCAGAGGACTTGGAGTGGACGTTAAGCAATCAATGAGGAGGCTACGAGGAAGGGGGCGCGCCTACCCCCTGGGCGCGCCCTCCACCCTCGTGGGCCCCTCGTTGCTCCACCGACCTACTTCTTCCTCCTATATACATCCATACACCCCGCAAATATCCAGGAGCACCACGAAACCCTATTTCCACCGCCGCAACCTTCTGTACCCAAGAGATCCCATCTTGGGGCCTTTTCCGGAGCTCCGCCGGAGGGGGCATTGATCACAAAGGGCCTCTACATCAACTCCATGGCCCCTCCGATGATGTGTGAGTAGTGTACTTCAGACCTTCGGGTCCATAGCTAGTAGCTAGATGGCTTCTTCTCTCTCTTTGGATCACAATACAAAGTTCTCCTCGATTCTCTTGGAGATCTATTCGATGTAACTCTTATTTTTGCGGTGTGTTTGTCGAGATCTGATGAATTGTGGGTTTATGATAAGTTTATCTATCAAAAATATTTGAATCTTCTCTGAATTCTTTTATGTATGATTGGTTTATCTTTGCAAGTCTCTTCGAATTATCAGTTTGGTTGGCCTTCTAGATTGATCTTTCTTGCAATCTTGTGGTGCTCGATCCCAAAGACAGAAAGGGAAGCGACACGTAGTTGTTGCCACCGAGGATAAAAATATGGGGTTTACATCATATTGCATGAGTTTATCCTTCTACATCATGTCATCTTGCTTAAGGCGTTACTCTGTTCTTATGAACTTAATACTCTAGATGCATGCTGGATAGCGGTCGATGTGTGGTGTAATAGTAGTAGATGCAGACAAGAGTCGGTCTAGTTGTCTTGGACGTGATGCCTATATACATGATCATGCCTAGATATTCTCATAATTATTCACTTTTCTACCAATTGCTCGACAGTAATTTGTTCACCCACCGTAATACTTATGCTATCTTGAGAGAAGCCACTATTGAAACCTATGGCCCCCGGGTCTATTTTCCATCATACAAGTTTCCAATCTACTTTATTTTGCTATCTTTTACTTTCAATCTATATCATAAAAATACCAAACATATTTATCTTATTATTATCATCTCTATCAGATCTCACTCTTGCAAGTGGCCGTGAAGGGATTGACAACCCCTTTATCGCGTTGGTTGCGAGGTTCTTATTTGTTTGTGTAGGTACGAGGTGACTCGCGCGTGGTCTCCTACTGGATTGATACCTTGGTTCTCAAAAACTAAGAGAAATACTTACGCTGCTTTACTGCATCACCCTTTCCTCTTCAAGGGAAAACCAACGCAGTGCTTAAGAGGTGGCAAGAAGGATTTCTGGCGCCGTTGCCGGGGAGATCTACGCCAAGTCAAGAAATACCAAGTACCCATCACAACTCTTATCCTTCGCATTACATTATTTTCCATTTGCCTCTCGTTTTCCTCTCCCCCACTTCACCCTTGCCGTTTTATTCGCCGTCTTTTTCTGTTCGCCTCTTTTTCGCTTGCTTCTTGTTTGCTTGTGTATTGGATTGCTTGCTAGTCACGGTGGCTCAAGATAATACTAAATTGTGTGACTTTGCCAATACCAACAATAATGATTTTATTAGCACTCCGATTGCTCCTCTTACTGATGCTGAATCTTGTGAAATTAATACTGCTTTGCTGAATCTTGTCATGAAAGATCCGTTTTCTAGCCTTCCTAGTGAAGATGCCACTACCCATCTAAACAACTTTGTTGATTTGTGTTATATGCAAAAGAATAAAGATTTGGATAATGATATTGTTAAACTTAAACTATTTCCGTTTTCGCTTAGAGATCATGCTAAAGCTTGGTTTTCTTCTTTGCCTAAAAATAGTATTAATTCTTGGAATAAGTGCAAAGATGCTTTTATCTCTAAGTATTTTCCTCCCGCTAAGATCATCTCTCTTAGAAACGATATTATGAATTTTAAGTAACTTGATCATGAACATGTTGCACAAGCTTGGGAGAGGATGAAATCAATAATACGTAATTGCCCATCACATGGTTTGAATTTATGGATGATTATACAAAAAATTTATGCTAACTTGAATGTTGCTTCTAGAAATCTTTTAGATTCGGCCGCGGGAGGCACTTTTATGGAAATCACTTTAGGAGAAGCTACCAAACTCCTAGATAATATTATGGTTAATTATTCTCAATGCCACACCTAAAGATCTACTAGTAAAAAGGTGCATGCAATTGAAGAGATTAATGTTTTGAGTGGAAAAATGGATGAACTTATGAAATTGTTTGCTAATGATAGTGCCCCTACTGATCCTAATGATATGCCTTTGTCTACTTTGATTGAGAATAATAATGAATCTATGGATGTGAATTTTGTTGGTAGGAACAATTTTGGTAATAACGCATATAGAGGTAATTTTAATTCTAGGTAGTTTCCTAGTAATTCATCTAATAATTATGGTAACTCCTACAACAATTGTTATGGAAATTATAATAATATGCCCTCTGATTTTGAATCTTGTATTAAAGAATTTATTACTTCGCAAAAGAGTTCCAATGCTTTGATTGAAGAAAAATTGCTTAAGATTGATGAGTTGTCTAGGAACATGGATAGAATTTCTCTTGATGTTGATTCTTTGAAACTTAGATCTATTCCACCTAAGCATGATATCAATGAGTCTCTCAATCCATGAGAATTTCCATTGATGAGTGCAAAGAAAGAACCGCTAGGATGCGTGCTAAGAAAGATTGTTTTTGTAAAAGCGTGTTTTCTAGTTTTCATGATAATAAGGATGAACATCTAAAAGTGATTGATGTGTCATCTATTAAATATTTGTTTTGCAATATGAATATATTATGAGAGCCACTTATGGATTGCCTACCAAAGATGGCAATACCTAGATTTATCCTCGCTTTTATGCCTAGCTAGGGGCGTTAAACGATAACGCTTGTTGGGAGGCAACCCAATTTTATTTTTTGTTCCTTTATTTTTGTTCCTATTTAGTAATAAGTAATTTATCTAGCCTCTGTTTTGGCTGTGTTTTTGTGTTTAATTAGTGTTTGTGCCAAGTAGAACCGTTGGGAAGACTTGGGGAAAGTCTTTTTGATCTTGCTGTATAAAACAGAAACTTTAGCGCTCACGAGAATTGCTGCCATTTTTTTACTAGAGAGTTCTATTTAGTTATTTATTTTTGAAGATGATTAATAGATAAATTCCTCACGTACAACAGTTTATTTTAGAATTTTTGGGGTTCCAGAAGTATTCGAAACCTATAGATTACTACAGGATGTTCTGTTTTTGATAGATTCTGTTGTTCGTGTGTTGTTTGCTTGTTTTGATGAATCTATGGCTAGTAACAGAGTTTATAAACCATAGAAAAGTTGGAATACATTAGGTTTAACACCAATATAAATAAAGAATGAGTTCATTACAGTACCTTGAAGTGGTGGTTTGTTTTCTTTTACTAACGGAGCTCACGAAGATTTTCTTTTAAGTTTTATGTTGTGAAGTTTTCAAGTTTTGGGTAAAGATTTGATGGATTATGGAACAAGGAGTGGCAAGAGCCTAAGCTTGGGGATGCCCATGGCACCCCAAGGTAAAATACAAGGACACCAAAAAGCCTAAGCTAGGGGATGCCCCGGAAGGTATCCCCTCTTTCGTCTTCGTCTATCAGTAACTTTACTTGGAGCTATATTTTTATTCATCACATGATATGTGTTTTTCTTGGAGCGTCTTGTATGATTTGAGTCTTTGATTTTTAGTTTACCACAATCATACTTGCTGTACACACCTTTTGAGAGAGACACACATGAATTGGAATTTATTAGAATACTCTATGTGCTTCACTTATACCTTTTGAGCTATATAATTTTTGCTCTAGTGCTTCACTTATATCTTTTAGAGCA
The DNA here is from genome assembly GCF_002162155.2 of Triticum dicoccoides. Taxonomy (NCBI): domain Eukaryota; kingdom Viridiplantae; phylum Streptophyta; class Magnoliopsida; order Poales; family Poaceae; genus Triticum; species Triticum dicoccoides. The sequence goes on along the minus strand of NC_041390.1, from coordinate 116,897,593 downwards.
CGGTGGTGGTTTTATTTTATAGAAATAATTGATCTCTCATGCTTCATTTATATTATTTTGAGAGTCCTTTAGAACAACATGGCAATTTGCTTTTAGGCATAATAAAAACTTACATATAAGTGCATTGAATACTAAGAGAAGTTTGATACTTGATGATTGTTTTGAGATATGGAGATAGTGATATCAAAGTTGTGCTAGTTGAGTAGTTGTGAATTTAAGGAATACTTGTGTTGAAGTTTACAAGTCTCGTAGCATGCACGTATGGTAAACGCTGTGTAACAAATTTGAAACATGAGGTGTTATTTGATTGTCTTCCTTATGAGTGGCGGTCAGGGACGAGCGATGGTCTTTTCCTACCAATCTATCCCCCTAGGAGCATGCGCTTTGATGATTTGTAGATTTTTGCAATAAGTATGTGAGTTCTTTATGACTAATGTTGAGTCCATGGATTATACGCACTCTCGCCCTTCCATCATTACTAGCCTCTTCGGTACCGCGCATTGCCCTTTCTCACCTTGAGAGTTGGTGCCAACTTCGCCGGTGCATCCAAACCCCATGATACGATACGCTCTATCACACATAAAACTCCTTATATCTTCCTCAAAACAGCCACCATACCTACCTATTATGGCATTTCCATAGCCATTCAGAGATATATTGCCATGCAACTTTCCACCGTTCCATTTATTATGACACGCATCATCATTGTCATATTGCTTTGCCTGATCATGTACTTGACATCGTATTTGTGGCTAAGCCACCGTTCATAATTGTTTCATACATGTCACTCTTGATTCATCGCAATCCCGGTACACCGCCGGAGGCATTCATATAGAGTCATTTCTTGTTCTAGTATTGAGTTGTAATCATTGTGTTGTAAATAAATAGAAGTGTGATGATCATCAATAATAGAGTATTGTCCCTAATAAAAAAAGAAGAGATAAAGACCAAAAAAAGAGAAGGCCCAAAAAAAGGGGCAATGCTACTATCCTTTTTCCATACTTGTGCTTCAAAGTAGCACCATGATCTTTATGATAGAGAGTCTCTTGTTTTGTCATTTGCATATACTAGTGGGAACTTTTCATTATAGAACTTGGCTTGTATATTCCAACAATGGGCCTCCTCAAGTGCTCTAGGTCTTCGTGAGCAAGAAAGTTGGATGCACACCCACTTAGTTCCTTTTGTTGAGCTTTCATACATTTATAGCTCTAGTGCATCCGTTGCATGACAATCCCTACTCCTTGCATTGACATCAATTGATGGGAATCTCCCTAGCCCATTGATTAGCCGCATCAATGTGAGACTTTCTCCTTTTTTGTCTTCTCCACATAACCCCCTTCATTATATTCTATTCCACCCATAGTGCTATATCCATGGCTCACGCTCATCTATTGCATGGAAGTTGAAAAAAGTTTGAGATTACTAAAGTATGAAACAATTGCTTGGCTTGTCATCGGGGTTGTGCATGATGAGAGCATTCTTGTGTGACGAAAATGGAGCATGACCAAACTATATGATTTTGTAGGGATGGACTTGCTTTGGCCATGTTATTTTGAGAAGACATGATTGCTTAGTTAGTATGCTTGAAGTATTATTATTTTTATGTCAATATTAAAATTTTATCTTAAATCTTTCGGATCTGAACATTCATGCCACAATAAAGAAAATTACATTGAGAAATATGTTAGGAGGCATTCCACATCAGAAATTCTATTTTTATCATTTACCTACTCGAGGACGAGTAGGAATTAAGCTTCGGGATGCTTGATACGTCTCCAACGTATCTATAATTTTTGATTGTTCCATGCTATTATATTATCTGTTTTGGATGATAATGGGATTTATCTTACACTTTTATATTATTTTTGGGACTAACCTATTAACCGGATGCCCAACCCGAATTGTTATTTTTTTGCCTATTTCAGTGTTTCATAGAAAAGCATATCAAACGGAGTCCAAACGGAATGAAACCTTCGGGAACGTGATTTTTGGAACAAACGTGATCCAGAGGACTTGGAGTGGACGTCATGCAATCAACGAGGAGGCCATGAGGCAGGGGGCGCGCCTACCCCTGGGCGCGCCCTCCACCCTCATGGGCCCCTCATTGCTCCACCGACCTACTTCTTCCTCCTATATATATCCATACACCCCGCAAACATCCAGGAGCACAACGAAACCCTATTTCCACCGCCGCAACCTTCTGTACCCAATAGATCCCATCTTGGGGCCTTTTCTGGAGCTCCACCGGATGGGGCATTGATCATGAAGGGCCTCTACACATCAACTCCATGACCCCTCCGATGATGTGTGAGTAGTTTACTTCAGACCTTCGGGTCCATAGCTAGTAGCTAGATGGCTTCTTCTCTCTCTCTCTCTTTGGATCTAAATACAAAGTTCTCCTTGATTCTCTTGGAGATCTATTCGATGTAACTCTTCTTTTTGCGGTGTGTTTGTCGAGATCCGATGAATTGTGGGTTTATGATCAAGTTTATCTATGAACAATATTTGTATCTTCTCTGAATTCTTTTATGTATGATTGGTTTATCTTTGCAAGTCTCTTCGACTTATCAATTTGGTTTGGCCTACTAGATTGATCTTTCTTGCAATGGGAGAAGTGCTTAGCTTTGGGTTCAATCTTCCGGTGCTCGATCCCAGTGACAGAAAGGGAAATGACACATATTGTATTGTTTCCATCGAGGATAAAAAGATGGGGTTTACATCATATTGCATGAGTTTATCCCTCTACATCAAGTCATCTTGCTTAAGGCGTTACTCTATTCTTATAAACTTAATACTCTAGATGCATGCTGGATAGCGGTCGATGTGTGGAGTAATTAGTAGATGCAGGCAGGGGTCGGTCTACTTGTCTTGGACGTGATGCCTATATACATGATCATGCCTAGATATTTTCATAATTATTCGCTTTTCTATATATTGCTCGACAGTAATTTGTTCACCCACCGTAATACTTATGCTATCTAGAGATAAGCCACTAGTGAAACCTATGGCCCCGGGTCTATTTTCCATCATACAAGTTTCCAATCTACTTTATTTTGCTATCTTTTACTTTCAATCTATATCATAAAAATACCAAAAATATTTATCTTATTATTATCATATCTATCAGATCTCATTCTTGCAAGTGGCCGTGAAGGGATTGACAACCCCTTTATCGCATTGGTTGCGAGGTTCTTATTTGTTTGTGTAGGAACGAGGTGACTCGCGCGTGGTCTCCTACTGGATTGATACCTTGGTTCTCAAAAACTGAGGGAAATACTTACGCTGCTTTACTACATCACCCTTTACTCTTCAAGGGAAAACCAATGTAGTGCTCAAGAGGTAGCATGCGCCTTCCAAATCGGACAACAAAAAATGCCATTGATTCGTGAGATGCCTGCTCAAAAATGCGATTAGATATCTAAAAAATGCCATCGTTAAGTTAGATGTTTGCTCAGAAATGCCATTAGACATTCTTATTTCCACGTCAAACCCGTTGACCATGTTACATGACAAAAATAAGCCGATTCTCACAATGATAAGTTAATGGTGTCCAGCACAACACTCCCCTTAAATAAAAATAAGCACCATGGAATTCTTTGACAAAACGAAGCACCCTGAAATTCTTTGACAACTAAACTACTGGCTATATGATGTTGGCCATATATATTGTACATATATAATGTCAAGAAACGAGTGGTAGTACTATACCAACTAAAAGATGAAATGTACGACATATAACGTGAAGAAACATAACATAGTTCTGCAGGGGGCTCAGCGCAATACACCCCTCAAATAAAACTAAGCACACCAGAAATTAAACTAAGCAACTAATCCGATAGACACTGCATTAGAACCACCATGAGCAACGACACTGCCACCTTACTCGGAGTCCTCGTCCACGTCCTCGACTTCGTCCTTGTCCCTCTTCCTCTTGGGCGATACTTATTTGCTTGAACCGTACACTTGGCTCTTGCTCTTCATCCAACCCTTGTAGATCTTGAAACAAAGGTAGCCATCCATTGCAGTGTAGTGGATGTGGTCTATATCTAGTACAGTCCACTACCATGCACGATGAAACGTGTTCGGAGATTTCTTTAGTTCACCGTACATAGGATGAAGCATGGCTCCTGCCAGGGTCAGCATTGAAGGCTGATCAAGGGAGGGCACCAGCCCTTCCTTCTGGAGGTCGAAGGGTTCGCCTACAACGAGGCCTATCCGACCCAGGATTTCCTTGTCGTTCCTAAAGTCTACAGTAACGAATTTGACTCGGCCGCCCTTGAGGAAGTCCTTAAATTCCTCGCACTCAACGTCGGCATGGCATATGTGGTAGACCAAGCATAAGTCATGCACACAACCCTAGATCACGACGGGCTTCTTCTTCTCTGCCTCCTTTAGTTTATTCTCGCTTCCCAGGACTGTGGTGTACTCAACAACTAGCCTAGTGACCCACTCATCATTTGAGTTTTCTAACATGCGTTTGAAGCGAGCAAGGCATTCTTTCACCGTTGTGGAAGAACGGGTGTAGATGACGTCGAACTGATCGCCGATGATGATTCTAACCTTGTACTCACCGCCGATCATGGAGATTTGGGACGCCATGGATTTGGGAGGAGGGTTAGGATTAGTGGAACTACCATAATGTGAAAGGACGGGACGACTAGGAGCGGTTTACTGATTATCAAAATGTCGAGTGGGGGCGCGTGTGAATGGCAGGGCAGTGGCTTGCCTGGTGGATAAATGGATTCATGCACAGTACTATGGGGGCCAATTAGATGTCATGTCTACTCGATGCCCAATTAAATGGCTTTCGATGTCATGTCTAGCGTCGGGAAAATTACAGGTGATACGAAGCTTTCCATTCTTCCATGATACGGGCTTCCGAGAGCCCTTGGATCTGAGATCGAACGGTTGCATGGCGTGATTCTAGACCTATGGGTGAATATCCTATCCTAGAGGGTTATTCTGCAAATTTTTAGCAACTTAGCATGCGACCGTTCGATCTTAGATCCAAGGGCTGCCAGCAGCCCGTATCATGGTCATGCCTACCACGACCGTCACCTCGCTCGCGCGGTCGCGCCCTTGGAGATTTAACACGGTGCGTTAGGCTATCTGATGTTGGCATGTCATACATAGCCATCACTTAGTCACTCATACAACAAGGTTAGCTATAAGGTTGGCTATGAGAGTATTTTTTTGTTTACTTCTCTATATCTCTTTCTTCGTAGTATTTATTGCATTTGCCGGGCTCTTCCAATGAAATGGTGCTTAGATGAGGTGCTATGGGCATTAAATGGCTTAGCAAGTCAAGTCCCCAATGCATAGGTGCTTAGTTTTTTTTTGCTAAGTTTGCTTCATCTAGGTACACGCGGTTATCACCGTTTCTTCCTGGGGTCACCAAACTAGTCTCTCTCTTCTTAATTAACTTGCCACATCAGACTTTATGCCTATGTGGCAGGCTTAGCACCTGTAGGATCAAGTACAATAGTGGGTTATAAGCTCGCTTTACATGGCATTTTTGCATATGTGGGGGAAAGAGGCAAGGAAAAAGTGGAGGAGTGGGCTCTCAAGCAAGAGCCAACCTCTACATGGTGGAGCATCGGGAGAGGCACCTGTATGGAGGTGGTCAGGAATCGGGAGACTCAAGCCAGTAGTAGCGCCACAGTTAAAATGATAATGGCAAGTCAAATCACCGGGCCCCACCTATCCAGCAGTAACTCACTTTCAAATCACACAGCCCTATGTTTGCAGCAGCCTACTCCCTCATCTTCTCGCATCTCTGTTAACCGACTAGGCGGAACTGCCCCGCCTACCGTGCGGGAAAAGCCCCGCCCTCGACATTTAAATACACCCTCCATTCCTAAATATTTGTCTTTCTAGACATTTCAAATGGACTATCACACACAGATGTATGTAGACATATTTTAGAGTGTAGATTCACTCATTTTGCTCTGTATGTAGTCACTTGTTAAAATATCTAGAAAGACAAATATTTAGGAACGGAGGGAGCAGTACAGTATACTAATTTTGTATCCATGGATTGTGCCATGGAGCAAAGCCTCAAGAAAACGACGGTACACATGTACGGAGTATACAGCACGCCCGTCGCGTTTGCGTCACACCCCAGACGGTCGGTCGGTATGGCACGCCGCTCTCCAAATGGAACGCGCGTCATATTGTGTTTGCACACACATGTGGGACCACAATTAAGAACCTAGCTACCATAGGCACACTCCCCGGCCCCGCAAGTCGGGTGAGTTAATAGAAGTACATACGTTGGTACCTGGACGATCCTTGCAAGACACGGAAGACCAGTTCGTCCATGCATGTGACCAGACTCCAGAAGACACGCCTGGATTGGCTATCGTCTACATATCGTGCAGGCTGTGTTGTACATGGCTGTAGTTCTGGTGAAAAATCTAAAAAAGGTTTCTTGTCATCTCGCAAAATTAGGTGTCATGTGCTTCGGATCACAGCGAGGGTTAAACAGCGGCAACTGAGTTGGACTAGTCATTGGGGGCGCATGCACGAAGACTACTCGGCTGCCATCTAGGTCAAGCTGGCTATGTTAATTAGGACATGTATCGACGGACCCCTTTTCTACGAGTTTATCTTTAATTTGAGCTTTGATCCTCGTCTTGTTTGTCCGTCGGGATTCATCTTGTCTCCTTTGGGTAGTGAGGTTATGATTTCTTGTCATGTGGCATTTTTCCGTGTTATATGTTATAATCTAGTGCTTCAGATCAAAATGACGACAACTATGCCTCCGGGGCACGTGCATGAAGACTTCTCGATAGTCATTGCCGAGGTCAAGCCGGCTCCGGCCAGTAGACAAAAGAAAACTAGTACTCCACTATATAGGCAAGAGCCTCCGTGCTTGCTTGCTAGTGTTGCTCTCGTCACACTGTCTCGTCCTCTCCAAATCTAAACATGACAGCGGTGGCCACACTCTCTCTCTCTACTCACCGGTGGTCACAGATCCAGCCGGATCCTCTTCGCCGGGGAAGGTGAGAAGGTGCAACATTCATGCAGTCGTTGTCGGTGTCAACACCGGCGGTTCTCGGGTAGGGGGTCCCGAACTGTGCATCTAAGGCGGATGGTAACAGGAGGCGGGGGACACGATGTTTACCTAGGTTCGGGCCCTCTTGATGGAGGTAATACCCTACATCCTGCTTGATTGTTCTTGATGATATGAGTATTACAAGAGTTGTTCTACCACGACATCAGAGAGGCTAAACCCTAGAAGCTAGCCTATGGTATGATTGTATGTTGTCCTATGGACTAAACCCTACGGTTTATATAGACACCGGAGGGGGCTAGGGTTACACAAGGTCGGTTACAAGGGAGGAGATATACATATCCGTATTGCCTAGCTTGCCTTCCACGCCAAGTAGAGTCCCATCCGGACACGGGACGAAGTCTTCAATGTTGTATCTTCATAGTCCAACAGTCCGGCCAAAGGATATAGTCCGGCTGTCCGGAGACCCCCTAATCCAGGACTCCCTCAGTAGCCCCTGAACTAGGCTTCAATGATGATGAGTCCGGCACATAGTATTGTCTTCGGCATTGCAAGGCGGGTTCCTCCTCCGAATACTCCATGGAAGAGTTTGAACACAAGGATAGTGTCTGGCCCTACAAAAAAAGTTCCACATACCACCGTAGAGAGAATAATATTTCCACCAATCTAATCTGCTGACACATTTTGACAGCATGACATCACGCCACAGCCTAGTCATTATTCGAACCGTTTTTCTCAACCAGCACCGCACATATCGCGAGGCGTTTTTCTTGACATGTCTTGTCAAAGCAGAGATCGTGTTCCCCTTATCACGTGATTCTCATCAATACGGACGTGGGTAACCCAACCGCGCCATCAATTATGGCGCCTGGGGAATAAGCGGTTTTACCAGGCAAGTGGGGAGACACATAGCCTCTTCCGCCCTTATAAATGGACAAGGATTTACTCTTTTCACCCACGCCTTCTTCCTCCTTGCCTACCCATTCCCGCACACTCGAGCTCTAGCGCCCAAGCTCGCGTTCTTCTTCTCAAACCACTCCAAGCATGTCCGAAGCAGGAGGTAAGAGGATGGTCTCCTCCGTCACGGAGGAGAACATCAAAAAGTTACGGGAAGCCGGATATCTGGCCGTGGATATCGCGCACCGGCTGCCAGATGCAGGGCAGATCATCCCTACACCCGAATCCCATGAGAGGGTAGTTTTTCATACCCACTTCGACCGCGGACTGGGATTTCCCCTCCACCCGTTCGTCCGCGGGCTCATGTTCTACTACGGGCTGGATTTTCACGATCTGGCCCCCAATTTCATCCTCAACATCTCGGCATTTATCGTCGTGTGCGAGGCCTTCCTCCGCATCAAGCCCCATTTCGGCCTGTGGCCGAAGACTTTTAATGTCAAAACAAAGGTGGTGGTCAGCCAACAGGCAGAGTGCGGAGGCGCCATGGTGGGCAAGATGCCTAATGTTACCTGGCTCGAAGGCTCCTATGTGGAGACCATAAAGGGGTGGCAATCGCGGTGGTTCTACATCACCGAGCCGCGCGACTCCGACTGGGTGGCGGCCCCCAAATTTCGATCTGGAGTCCCCACGCGGCTCACCTCCTGGAAAGAGAAGGGCCTGTCCTGGGGTACTTCAGTAGAGCTGACCAGACTCCAGACCTGCATCCAGAACATGACGAACAAGAAAATCAAGCTTTTCAACGTGGTCCAGGTTATGCTCTTCCGCTAGATCCTTCCATGTCAACGACGAGCATTTGATTTGTGGGAGTTCAACTCGGCCAAGCACCAGACGTTGCAAGAGCTCTATGACACGACACACGAGGACGTCTGGAGGGTGCTATTTAAGAGCGCCAAGATTCCTCCCTCCCTCACTAAGGACCGCGGACTCAACGCAAAGCACCGCGCCAATCCGGTAGGCTTTTATATCTCTCAGGGTATTTATTTGCCCCGGTTTAGTTATGCGCAGGATCTAAGCTTCCATGTCATTAACATGACTGGATAAAGAAGGCAGAGCATCTTGATTGCCCAGCCCCTCTGCCTGAAGATCCTATAGACGCTCTTCTAACGAAGATGCTGACTCCGGCACCTTATGAGGTGCCGGCAAAGAAGGCCAAGAAGAAGGCCGCGGGGACCCGAAAGGGTCTCCGGCGCAAGGTTGTATCAGACTCATCGTCTGATGACTCCGACGCGCACTCCTCCCACGGAAATGAGGAGGAGGAGGAGAAAAGTTCTCCCCCAGCCGCGGGAGACAAGAAAAGGAAGGCCGAACCATCCGGGGAGGCCGAAGGGTCCAAGAAGGGAACGACCCTCCCTCCGGACTGCGCCACGACGGCTGCCGATGGCGGCGACGAGTTGCTACCCAGGGTCAAGCCCCTGGCAAAGTCGTAAGTGTTCGGACACCATAGTACTTCATGGTATGTTTTATTGCACTTCCTCTCCTCATGCCGAACATGATTATGTAGTCCGTCCTGAGCTCATCTCGACGTATCCTCGTCAAGCGGCTCTTTGGACTCGTCCGATATGAACAGTCGTTCTCTCCCGACCGCTTCCACCCCTCGCCCTACGGACAACGCCGATGTGTTGTCTCAAAAGGCACCAAGCCAAGGAGAGGTGGTCCTGGGGGCGCCTCGAGGCGACTTCCCGGACCCTGGGTACCAAGGGAATGAGGCTCCTACGGGCTCCGAGTTCAGCCCCCAGCCGAACACTGCGCCGAAACCTTCGATGGTTTCGGACTCCGACAGGCGGTCCCCCATTAAGGGGGGCCAACCATCCGTGCCGGTGTCCTCTGTCCATCCAGAGGCACCGAACAACTTGCTGGAAGCGCTTCGCAGCACTTCCATCGACGAAGAGCACCGCACTATCATGAGTGCGGGGGTCGAGACGGTTCAGTCCGCCAAAAAAAGGCTGACCGAAGCTTGCGCCAGCCTCCTAACAGGCTTTGAGGTAAGTAATCAAAATATACATATATAAGAAAATATTACCGCATAGATAGTAGACCCTGATGCTTTGTTCGGCGTTCAAGAAGAAAAGCCGAATAGAGGATCAAATGATGACTCAGGAGTTTAATCAAAATGTATCTATGTGTATGTGCAGGCTTCACTGCTGGCCGCTGCCGCACGTACTGTGGAGGTCTCTACACTGAAGCAGGACCTGGAGTGGTCCGATACCGATCTCGGCCTTACCAAGAGGCAGCTCGAGGAGAACAAAGGTAAGCAATACCTTTGTCTATATATTTAAAAAGAAGTTCGGGTGTAAAGTAATAGGATCATCATGGGTTTGCTAGGGGCCACGACCGAAGTGGCGACCCCGAGGAAGGCATTGTCCGAGGCTGAAGACAAAGCGGCTAAGGAGCGCATTGAACGGGAGAAGCAAGAAGCCCGAGTAGGCGAGGTGCAGCAAGAGCTCGATGCTCTCGCCAAAAAGCACGAATCCTTGGAGCTTGACTCTAAGACGCGAGAGTCCGAGCTCGCGCATGTGCTTGAAAGCGTCCGGAGCGCCAAGGCCGAAGCCCACAAGGCCCTTCAGGAGATTGACGCAGTGAAGAAGATAGCAGCGGGTAAGGCATTCATTATGCAAAGCAAGCACGTGAACGAGGCTTTCCTTTTTCTTACCCGAGTTCAGAGCTCTCTAGGAGTGTTTGCAGATCTTCCTTGCAGTGTACTGGATGCCGCGGAGTTTTATCGAGCTGAGGAGGGGAGCTCGACGGATAAGTTGTTCTGGTCTCAGTATACTGGGACCGAACACCCCGTGCCCTTGAGCGACCAGCTGAAGCAGTTGGTCGAGCTTCACAAGGCGGCCGAACAGGCCATGAGGGGCCTTATAGTCCGGATGTGGCCTGGCAAGCCCCTGTCCGGCAGCTACTTCGGTCTGGTGAGGCGGCTTGTGGAAGCCTGCCCATGGCTTGAAGTAATAAAGAGCTCCGTCTGCATTGAGGGTGCACACAGGGCTTTTTCCCGGGCGAAGGTGCACTGGGCGAAGCTGGACGCTGTGAAGCTAGTGAAGGAGGGGCCGCCGGAGGGCAAGGAGCATCGCTGCCCCGAGAATTATTATGAGAGTGTCCTGAAGGGTTCCCGCCTAGTGGCGGATCAGTGTGCCAAGGATGTAATTTTTGAATGAACATGCTCATGTGATCTTGTAATATGAAACGAGTTCATTTGCGCCATGCGACGCTTTCTTAATTTAAAATATTACCTTCTGTGCGGCCATTTATAAAATTTGAGAGTTGGCCAGTCGTCGGCTTCTGCCCCCATGTAACTAGTACTGGGGTGTTCGGCATAAAACTGAGCACTCTTTACCCCAATTTTGAGTCCTTCAAGGGAGGTGTTCAGCGCAACGAACCAGGCAATCGGACTATAATGCTTTATCACTCTCACTTAGCCATAGAAGTCTATAATTTTAAATTTTGGCGAAGCCCCTGGTATATGGAGGGCCAAATTTGGGGCACTAAACACGCCTAAGCCGGACAAGGCCGACTCCTCGCCCGAAGCGGAAAAAGTCTTTAAGGACTTGAGACCTCTCGAATAGCGACCAATCTCTCGCCTTATCATGACAGTCAGTTTTCGGCTTTCTCTACTGAGGTGCTCGTCCGGAAGAACCGGGACACAATCGTAGTAGTTCTCCCACCGCTACCTTAGCCGATATAGTGGAACGTAAGGTACCAAAGCATGGGAGCCGGGCGAACCCAATATTTGACCAAACACATGATTCGGAGTTGATGCATATAATGCTATAAGTTCGGAGTGCCGCACTGTCGAAAGTGTTCGGACTTCTTGCGCCATATTATGGGGTAAACAAGAGCCCCTGGCGAACTGACCGTACCCGAACGTGCGGGTGCGGATGGACATATAAGAGAATGAGGAAAAAACTTAAATAATGCAATGATGGATTAATGATATGCATTATTATTTAAATAATACGTCGAAGCATACTGGTACAAGTAGTGCAATAAGCAGAAAGTAGGACAATTCAAAATGTCCTATCCCAGGGCAAGCTGTGCATAGATAGTAAAAACGGGCATATCAATTATTATTAGAGACCACCTGGGGGTTCCCCTGTTCATCTTAGCTTCTTGCCGTCTTGGTTGTTGCTTCCGGAATGTGTCCGGCAATTGTACTACCGGAAAGGGCTTCCAGAGAGTTAGGCCTTGAAAGAGAAAAGGAATAATAAAGGTATACAGCCCCTAGAGCGGTTAAGCCACATTGCGGGGCATGTCCTGATCGTGCCCCCACCTATGTCCAAGGTATTTTCAGTGCGTAGTTATGTACGCGCGACACGGATTTCATTGCTTGACTGGGACTGGGACGGGGGCCGAATTGCTAGGCGAGCTCTGATCGTGCTAGGCGATCCTGTTGCAGCTTGTTCTGGACTCGCTTGAAGGTGTCCGGGGGCTGTAACACCGAATGAGTGGTCTGCCTTAAAAGGCTGCTTTGTGCTTCTGCTGCAAAGGCCGCAGTGTGCTCTTCCGTGTGGAGCGAGCGTTCTGTGTTTCCATTTACTGTTATGACCCCCCTGGGTCCTGGCATCTTGAGCTTGAGGTATGCGTCATGCGGTACTGCATTAAATTTGACAAATGTTGTCCGTCCGAGCAGTGCGTGATAGCCACTGCGAAACGGGGCGATATCAAAGATTAACTCTTCGCTTCGAAAGTTGTCCGGTCATCCGAAGACCACTTCCAGTGTGATTGAGCCTATGCAATGGGCCTCTACACCTGGGATGACGCCTTTAAAGGTGGTTTTGCTGGGTTTGATCCTCGAGGGATCGATACCCATTTTTCACACTGTATCCTGATAGAGCAGGTTCAGGCTGCTGCCGCCGTCCATAAGGACTCGAGTGAGGTGAAATCCGTCAATGATGGGGTCTAGGACTAGTGCGGCGGATCCGCCATGATGGATGCTAGTGGGGTGGTCCCTGCGATCGAAGGTGATCGAGCAAGCAGACCATGGGTTGAACTTTGGGGCAACGGGCTCCATCGCATAGATGTCCCTTAGTGCACGCTTCCGCTCCCTCTTGGGAATGTGGGTTGCGTATATCATGTTCACCGTCTTCACTTGTGGGGGAAACCCCTTCTGTCCTCCTGTGTTCGGTGGCCGGGGCTCCTCCTCGTCATCACTATGCAACCCCTTGTCCTTGTTTTCTGCATTTAACTTGCCGGCCTGCTTGAACACCCAGAATTCTCTGTTGGTGTGATTGGCTGGCTTGTCGGGGGTGCCGTGGATTTGACACGAGCGATCCAGTATGCGATCCAAACTGGACGGAGCCGGAGTATTTCTTTTAAATGGCTTTTTTCCGCTGACCGGATCTAGAGCCTCTGAATCCGGTGTTGACTGCCGTATCTTCCGTGTTACCGCCGTTATTGTGGCGCTTTGTCTGTTACAACGTTGCCTACCATTAACATCTTTGGTATCCGAGGTGTCCGGATTCCTCGATGTGTTGTTGCTGCGAGCCAGCCAGCTATCCTCGCCCGCGCAAAAGCGGGTCATGAGTGTTGTGAGGGCTGCCATAGATTTCAGCTTCTCCTGGCCGAGGTGGCGGGCGAGCCACTCATCGCGGATGTTATGCTTGAATGCCGCTAGGGCCTCTGCGTTTGGACAGTCTACAATTTTGTTTTTCTTAGTCAGGAACCGTGTCTAGAATTGTCTGGCCGATTCCCTTGGTTGCTGGGTTATGTGGCTCAAGTCATCAGCATCTAGTGGCCGCACATAAGTGTTGTGGAAGTTGTCAAGAAATGCGTCTTCCAGATCCTCCCAACTGCCGACGGACTCTGTTGGCAAGCTGTTCAGCCAATGCTGAGCTGGCCCTTTGAGTTTTAGTGGGAGGTACTTGCTGGCGTGTAGATCATCACCGCGAGCCATGTGGATGTGAAGGAGGAAATCCTCAATCCATACAGCGGGATCTGTTGTGCCATCGTATGAGTCGATATTTACGGGTTTGAAACCCTTCGGGAATTCATGATTTATAACTTCATCAGTGAAGCATAGGCGGTGTGAGGCACCTCTGTGCCGGGCTATATCCTGACGCAGTTCATATGAATCTTGTCTGCTGTATTCAGCCCGGCCGGATTTACTCTTGGTGTATCCGACGCGATGATCATCGCCCCGTGTTGGCGCACGTGTCCGTGACCCGTATATTGACCTTGTGATTTTTGCCTTACTGTCCAATACGTCTCATAGGTCCCTTGTGTTGTCCCGGGCCTTACTATTTTTGATTGAGTGGCGGCGGGGTGCAGGATGAACTTCAGGCTGAAACGGCTCTCTGGCTCGGCCACATGGTGGCCGGTCAGCCGCATCATACACTGGTGAATGAGGTTTCAATGCTTCCTCCTCGAGGTGAGGTAGCAACTTGCGTTTTGGGTAACTCTTGGAGGGGCGCTCGAGTTCATACTCCTCGGCCGCAAGGACTTCGGTCCACCTTTCTGCTAGCAAGTCTTGATCATCTTGAAGCTGTTGCTGCTTTTTCTTCAGGCTATTTGCCGTGGCCATAAGCCGGCGCTTGAAGCGCTCTTGATCGACGGGGTCCTCAGGCACGATAAATTCTTCGTCGCCGAGGCTCGCCTTGTCTTCAGAGAGAGGCATGTAATTGTCCTCCTCCGGTTCTCCATCTATTGCCTGCTCTGGAGGGCTAGCTTGTTCGTCCTCCGGCTCTACATCGTGCTGGAGGGGATTGTTGTTGTCTTCGGCACTATCTGGAGTGTTATTATCTCTTGTGCCGGTATCACTAGTTTTGAAGTGGCGGGACTTAGAGCGACGCCGCTGACGTCGGCGCTTGGGTTTCTTCTTGGAGGGGTCATCCTCTGCTGTCTCATCGCCATTGCCTTCTTTAGGGGTGTCCACCATGTATATATCATATGCCGAGGTGGCGGTCCAGCGCCCTGTGGGCGGTGGTTCTTGTTCGTCTCCTGCATCGTCATCCATGCCGTCGAAGTCTTCGGAGTCAAAGTCGAGCATGTCAGTTAAGTCGTCGACAGTGGCTACTAAGTGGGTGGTGGGTGGGCAGCGAATTTTTTCGTCGTCTGCATCCCATTCTAGTCAGACATAGTTCGGACAAGGTTCTCCTGACAGGGAGAAAGACCTTAATGAATTTAGCACATCATTGAAAGGTGAGTGCTGAAAGATATCAGCGGAGGTGAACTCCATGATCGGCGCCCAATTGGATTCGATGGGTGCGGATGCAGGCGGCTTGGAGCCCGTGGGCGGAGAAGAATCCAATGGTTCGGCGACGCGGCTCTCATAAGGGGTGAAGTCAGTATCTGGCTCTATCGCCATTGAGAGTGCGGCCTCCATGGCGGGGTCTATCCCTCCGCTCTCGGATGGCGCGACTTGCTCCGGATTAATGGCCGGAGTAGTTGCAGATGCGATCTCCCGAACATTGTCCGACAGTAGAATTACCTCATGCTCATCGCGACTGTGCGGCGCATCTGGCATGGGCTCGAATCCGTCGAAGATCAAGTCTCCGGAGATGTCGGCCGTGTATTTCAAGTTTCCAAATCTGACCTGATGGCCAAGGGCGTAGGTCTCAATCTGCTCCAGATGGCCAAGCGAATTGGCTCGCAGTGTGAAGCCGCCGAGTATGAAGATCTGTCCGGGGAGGAAAACCTCACCCTGGACCACATCGTTATCAATGACCGAAGGGGCCATCGAGCCTTATGGCGACGGCGCAGCAGAACTCTCAATGAAAGCACTAATGTCAGTGTCAAAACCGGCGGATCTCGGGTAGGGGGTCCCGAACTATGCGTCTAAGGCGGATGGTAACAGGAGGCAGGGGACACGATGTTTACCCATGTTCGGGCCCTCTTGATGGATGTAATACCGTACGTCCTGCTTGATTGTTCTTGATGATATGAGTATTACAAGAGTCGATCTACCACGAGATCAGAGAGGCTTAACCCTAGAAGCTAGCCTATGGTATGATTGTATGTTGTCCTACGGACTAAACCCTCTAGTTTATATAGACACCGGAGGGGGCTAGGGTTACACAAGGTTGGTTACAAGGGAGGAGATATACATATCCGTATTGCCTAGCTTGCCTTCCACGCCAAGTAGAGTCCCATCCGGACACGGGACGAAGTCTTCAATCTTGTATATTCATTGTCCAACAGTACGGCCAAAGGATATAGTCCGGCTGTCTGGAGACCCCCTAATCCAGGACTCCCTCAGGGGGATTATCCTCCGTTGCCTTATTGCCATCGCTTTATTTGGGGGTGTCCACCATGTATATATCATACGATGAGGTGGCAGTCTCGCGCCCTATGGGCGGTGGTTCCTGTTCGTCTCCCGCTTCGTCATCCATACCGTCGATGTCTTCGGAGCCGAAATCGAGCATGTCAGTTAAGTCGTCGACAGTGGCTACTAAGTGGGTGGTGGGTGGGGAACGAATTTCTTCGCCGTCCGCTTCCCACTCGAGCCGGACATAGTTCGGCCAAGGGTCTTCTGACAAGGAGAGAGACTGTAATGAGTTTAGCACGTCGCCTAGGGGCGAGTGCTGAAAGATATCTGCGGAGGTGAACTCCATGATCGGTGCCCAATCAGATTGGATGGGCATGGACGCGAGCGGTTCGAGGTCTGTGGCCGGGGACGAATCCGTGTGTTTGGCAACATAGGTCTCATAGGAGGTGAAGTCAGCATTCGTCTCTATCGCCGTTGAGTGTGCGGCCTCAGTAGCGGGGTCCATCCACCCATCCTCAGATGGCGCGATCTGCTCCGGATCAAGGGCCAGAGTCGCAACAGGTGTGATCTCCCGAACACTGTCCGGCGGCAGAGCTAAGTCATGCCCATCATGACTGTGCGGCGCACCTGACGCGGGCTCAAATCCGTCGAAGATCAAGTCTCCATGAATGTCGGCAGTATAGTTCAAACTTTCAAACCTGACCTGATGGCTAGGGGCGTAGCTCTCGATCTTCTCCAGATGGCCAAGCGAGTTGGCGCGCAGTGCGAAGCCGCCAGATACGAAGATCTGTCCGGGGAGAAAAACCTCACCTTGGATCGCAGCATTGCCGATGATCGAAGGAGCCATCAAGCCTTATGTTGATGACACAGTGGAACTCTCAATGAAAGCACCAATGTCGGTGTCAAAACTGGCGGATCTCGGGTAGGGGGTCCCGAACTGTGCGTCTAAGGCGGATGGTAATAGGAGGCGGGGGACACAATGTTTACCCAGGTTCGGGCCCTCTCGATGGAGGTAATACCCTACTTCCTGCTTGATTGATCTTGATGATATGAGTATTACAAGAGTTGATCGACCATGAGATCGGAGAGGCTAAACCCTAGAAGATAGCCTATGGTATGATTGTTCTTGTCCTATGGACTAAACCCTCCAGTTTATATAGACACTAGAGGGGGCTAGGGTTACACAGAGTCAGTTACAAGGGAGGAGATCTACATATCCAAATTGCCAAGCTTGCCTTCCATGCAAAGGAGAATCCCACCCGAACACGGGACGAAGTCTTCCATCTTGTATCTTCATAGTCCAACAGTCCGGCCAAAGGATATAGTCCGGCTGTCCGAGGACCCCCTAATCCAGGACTCCCTGAGTCGCCCTTGGCGACGGCTCTTACCCACTGCCGGCGTGTCCCGATCAGCGTGCCTTGCCATTCTGTCTCAAGCTTCGCTGGCGAGGGAGGGCCTCCCACCCCTTCTTCCTCGCTGCCATAGTGTGGGCAGACCCGGCCTCCCACCGCCCACCTAGCGACATCCCGGCGGCCCTCAGGTATAACTTCCTTTGAAACCGGCCTTACTCTACTTCCCGAGCTCCTGACGTCGCTGCATTTGTATATTTTACTATTTCTCAGGCCCCCTCGTGTTGATAGGATCGATTGCTATTCGTAAACCACCTAATTTTTTTACTATTAAGAGGTAAAACTAGTTCATGCACTCTAATCTAGTAGTACTTGGTTCAAACAAGTAAGAAAGGGGTTTGGGTGGGGGAAGATTTGTTACCTGAATCTAGGACTTGGTCGTAAGACGAAAAAATGGGGGTGAAAAGTAGCAGAGACTGGCTATCTAACTGGTCTCTAGGTCTAATAGGGAAATAAAGGGAACACAGTACAAACTCAATATAAACCCGATATATTGGTTGAAAAAGGAAAGAAAGTGGGGACTGGGGGACAAGTCAACAGAGTAAGTCCAGCACTAGATTTGCTAGCCTCACAAGTATAAGGTGGCTATATACCGAACAAAAATGGGACCAACCCAGATATCCTGTTCTGATGTTTGTTGCCCCGAGCTGCTCTTATGTAATGCCACTAGTAAAATGTAGCAGTCACATTGTTAAAAGTAAGGACACGTTAAACCAATGTTGTTTTCAAGGTAATGCTTCCAGTAATATGAATCAATGGCACTTTTTTCATGTCCTGCTAAATTTCCCATTAAGATAAGTTGCTTCTTTTCGTTAGAGATGCAACTGTCCTGGTCCGCCTACTCTCCAGGAGCTTCACGACCAACCTTGATGTTGCTCAATTTTATTGCAACTAATGAAGAAGAAGCTCTATGGGTGTCAGGACCCCGACTCAATGCCACATCGATCTAGCATGTAACACCTCATATCGCTTTGCGGCCTCACGCACGGTATCCCCACGGGTGTCACCTTACCTTTGCCCGGGACCGTTTGCGTCTTTTGGCACACGTATATGATAGTGTCACTAGCATCCATATGATAAGGAGTCCGGGCTGACATGGCTAGTCGTAAACCCAAAGTGGCACAAACTTATAGGGACAGGCATCCATGACCCAGCATCGAACGTGTCGGTCATCAGCGAGTGAATCCAGGCTGTAGCACTGGGCTAGCAGGACTCCGGTGAACCGGGCTGTAGCGGGCTAACAGGACTCCGGTATTCAACGCGTGACATTTCCCCGAAGGGACAGACACAGGAACGAAGAAGGACACATGCCGGCCAGCCTACTTCATGATCTTCATGATCCAGGTTGCACTTCAATTGAACGTTGATTCGTTCACCATCATTGTCTCGAAGTCTTGCCTTGAGAACTCCAACTATCATGACAACGAGAGGAAAGGAAAGACCCTAAAAGAATTGTTCTTCTCGAAGGTCGAACAACTCAGGATTAACCCCTGGAATGAGACATAGCAACATCTCTCAAGCTGAGAGACGAAGCACACATCCATAGGAATGGAGTAAAGCAGATGATGAAGGTTCACTAGGTAGACAACAATTTCACGCTTAAGAAGGTGGTAATTGATTGTCAACGTAGCGAGGAGTTGAGTTGCCATGATACCACAGCGAGACATCTTGGAGGAGGGTGATTCGTAGATATATCCCCATAAGTGGCAAAAAGAATTACCTTTGATACAAGGATCATTGAATCTCTTTATACCAGCCTAAGGCAATCACAAACGATCGTTTGGCAGAGTGCAAAGGAATGGTACACCCGGACTAGAATGGATGATGTGGACTACCTTGTTGAAGACAACGTAATGGATGATTTTTGCTTATCACCGGAAATGGAAGAGACCCATGGTGGAATGGCACATTGGCGGTGCAAGCTGGGAACAAAATGCAAATGCTGGGAATGATTCTGGTAACTGGGGAAGAACCCAACAATAGAGAGTGAATTCACTGTTTGAAAAGGTCATAGCATTGCCGAGGAAACTGAGAGCACTATATAGTTAATGCCGACGATCAAACCTAGCACTTGCGCGTGCTCTCAAGAACTTGAGCATTTCCATAATCATCAAGGTTTTACCAACATCCGTGTCAAGGATCCTGGCAACACAACTTACTACCATGATGAATGATGATGGATGATGCAGATGCAAAGGAAGATAACACTTTCTCATATTTCACCCTTGGCGGGGCCAAGGAAATAAAATCTGGATGATCGACCGAGAGACATTTAGCACTCCGCCTCTAATGTTCTCCTTGATGTGCTAGTGTATCCCATTCATAGAAATGGTCTGGTATCTAGAACATCAAGTAAAGGTCGGACTTCGGAAACACAAAAATCCATAAGGAACAACTAGGGAGGTAAATCCTGCGAAATCCTTATGGGGAGGTGGCCAACTTCCTCAAACAAGATACTACAATAATAGGTCTGCCGGCTGGGTGTGTTGGCCACGACATCCACTTTACCGGTTATCGAGGGACCAATATTATAGTTCTTGGGAAATGTTCCAACCATCATACCTGCCTGAGATTCAGATCTGGTTGATGTCAGGATATTCCAGACTCATCGAGTCTAGGAAGAAAAATGAAAGTTTGCAACACAAATTGACGAGATGACGTTGCGAGATTCTCGGGAAATGAACTACGATAGCAAACTCCAAAACATGAATTGGTTCTGCTACACACATGTGAACACGGTGTCCTAGACAAGCATGACCACGTGGTATTCTTACAATAAAATACTACCGAGTTCTGGTTGGGAACCATCACCGTGGATAACGAAGTCCTTGCATAAGTCATATGATTAGCTCTTATGAGGGAACTTCTTCTCCTTGAACAAATCAATCAATGGCTTGGTGTGCTCGGGACACATGTGGAATGAAGGTTGCAAGTCTCCAGACCACAGAATACTTCGCACGTGTGCATGACTGACTTGCGATGATTCCAGAGGAAGCAAAACTAACTTTCTCAAATTCATGGCGGCAACTTTCACCAAATGCACATGTATAAGAGGAAGTCACTCCTTTCATCAAACAAATACTTCATGAGCTAGTATGAAGAAAATGCTTCAAAAGTTTCCAACACTAACTTATTGTCCAACAAGATCTTGGGAAAGATAAAATGATGTTGATGGCTCAACAACAATTCATCGAGATTTCCATGAAGATGGAATTCCCTAATTATGTGAACAGGTGATAGCATTGGTCAGACCCATAAGATATAATGGTGTATGCTCGAGGAGTCAACCACGAGTAAGACAACATTACGAACATTGTTGGTTCTGATTTGATTTGAGAATAGCCCACACTCAAATCAAAGTTTTGGCAAGACAATATCTCCAATAACTGATCACAGGGACCAATCGCTGAAGATAACATCTTTCTTCAACTCACACAAACACAAGATATCCCTTTTGGAAAATGAACTAAGTTAGGCAAGCTTTATCTTCCAACTCTCCAAGTTGCTGTTCAGCTTAACCGTCTAGCTCAGGGGTATCCAACACGGATTCTTGGAGAAGGGGTGGTTTACAGGAATAAACCAACTTGATCACGAACTCAACATAGCGGTCAGGTGACAACCTGATAATACTTCCGAGAAGATATACGGAAAATCACGAACCACCGATATGTTACTAAGCTCGAGAACAATCTTGCTTTTCAGGGCAAGATGATATGATCAAATGAGCGAGGACTTGACAAAATCCTAACTCATCAATCGAAGGGTGCACCGAAATAAGGACTAGGTAGCACGATCAGTCTTAGAAGGATGATTCAAAAACCAACACGCTAAGAATGAAATTATTGTCCTTTAACTACCAAGCGACGAGGTTGCTAGGAGTATTGATTTCACACATCATAATTCATTTGTCGGTATTCCGGTTGCATCAACACGAAGACCGAGGAATGACTGATGATGGTGAGAAGTATCACTACGTCAAAATTCATGAGAGTTGGTGTAGTTCTCATGACAATTCTGACATAAAGGGGGTAATACTCCAAGGTAGAACAAAACCAAAAGCTGGATTGGCATTTGGTCTGCGGAATACAACTGCTTTGACCCAATCCTAGATATGGATGAGGTACTGGAGTTTGTTTCTCCTAGTCATTCAGGACAGAATGGCTTGACGGACCACAAGAGTAATAGGCATCGATAAACGAATGCACGCATACTCTTGACTATCAATTGACAGACGAGGGTCAGAATACAACTAAGGAGGAACAACTCGAGGAACATATAACTTTCTGAGTTGTGGATGCATAGATTAGTATGTCGAGCGAAGCTCAACATTTCTTCCGGATAACCCATGCGGGAAAAGGTAGAACTGGCAGAGCCACAATATATAATGGAGAACTCATCAGGAGCACTCTGGTTGTGATTGTTCAGTTCAACGAGGAACTTCTGCCATAAGTAGTTCACGGTATTTGGAAGAAGAAGATACCACGGACTTCAAGGACTATCGCAAGGTTACTAATAATCTAAGGGAGCTAGCAATTACTATCAACATGAAGTAAGTAGGGTGAATCTCGGGTTCAAAACCCAGAGGTGAAATGCCTACTAACTAAGTGGCATCACGGGATGCTTACAAGAATGATGGCCAGAATCATCACTCTGGGACACAAATCATGGCTAGATTACTAGATGATCCCCTAAGACACCTAGGGTCATAATACTAGCTCCAACCTATATGTCAAGGCAATAAAGTACCTCAACTCACTGATTAGTGTGGTTAACCTGGCCAGAAAGGTCATCGAAATCAGAGGGAAAGGATTTTGCAATTGCATCAGATTATTTAGAAACCTGGGATGACTCGGACAGCATAACGGCTGTAAATGCTCAGAAAAGATTTGAGACATTCACAAAAATGGTGGCATAACCACTCATAAGCACAATATCAAGGTCTCGAGATCAATAATTAACATACAGAGGTAGAAACTGAACTGAGGCTTAATCCAACAATCTTATAAGTCTACGGATTAGTAACACGTGATCCTGATAGAAAGAAGAGATAGCCTAGTTCTTAATCCCCGTAGGAAAGATAAGATGACTCAGATCAGAAGGGCATAAGGTATAAGGAGTAAAAAGAGCCTTATGTTCCATCCCACGATCAATTCCCTTATATAACTAAAGCATTTCTAGACTCAACTTCGACCAGTTTGGCTAGGTAATCCTACAGGCAGTCAAGCTCTGATACCAACGCTGTCAGGACCCCGACTCAATGCCACATCGATCTAGCATGTAACACCTCATATCGCTTTGCGGCCTCACGCACGGTATCCCCACGGGTGTCGCCTTACCTTTGCCCGGGACCGTTTGCGTCTTTTGGCACACGTATATGATAGTGTCGCTAGCATCCATATGATAAGGAGTCCGGGCTGACATGGCTAATCGTAAACCCAAAGTGGCACAAACTTACAGGGACAGGCATCCATGACCCAGCATCGAACGTGTCGGTCATCAGCGAGTGAATCCAGGCTGTAGCACTGGGCTAGCAGGACTCTGGTGAACCGGGCTGTAGCGGGCTAACAGGACTCCGGTATTCAACGCGTGACATTTCCCCGAAGGGACAGACACAGGAACAAAGAAGGACACATGCCGGCCAGCCTAAGTGTTCCAGAGCAGTAGCAAGCTACCATGGCTCGGTGGAAACACTAGGAGACATTTCCCGGTAAGAGAGGCTACTAAAGATAAACAACTAGATAGTCAGATCCCACACATACCAAGCATTTCAATAACATACACACAATATGCTCGATATGTGCAAATACAACATGGCATCACAACATGACTCTACAACTCAAATATTTTATTCAATAGGCTCCGAGGAGCGAGATATTACAAGCATGGGTCTCATGACCCAACACTCAGAGCATACAAGTCAAAGCACAAGCGGAAGCTTAACATGTCTGAGTACAGACAACTATAAATGAAAAAGGCTGAGAAGCCTGACTATCTATCAGATCCTGCCGAGGGCACAAGATCGTAGCTGAGGTAACAAGCTAAACGTCGAAGTTCACGTGGAACTACTAGCGAGACTGAAGTCTCTCTGCAAAAACATAAATTAAGCAACGTGAGTACAAATGTACCCAGCAAGACTTACATCAGAACTAACTACATATGCATCATTATCAACAAAGGGATGGTGGGGTTTAACTGCAGCAAGCCAGCTTTGACTCGGTGGCTATCCTGAACTACGACTGCAAGTAACTCTTTTGAGGTGGCGCACACGAGTCCACATATTCACCATATCAATACACCACTATGGATCCGCTCCCGTCTCCCTACGAGAACGCCATCCATAGCACTCACGCTTATCTTGTGTATTTTAGAGTATCCACTTTCACTTGTCTATGAACTATGCAAGGGGTCCAAGTTTCCATATCCGAGGAATCCGGCTATTCGAATAGATAATGATAACCCTACAGGGGTGTACTTCTTCACACACGCTTTCGCCACTTATCGCCCTGTACACGTCATGTACCTCGGCAACCTTCAAGCGGAAGCCGGGCGAGGGAGTCGGCCACGACCTGACTAACCGAACAAGTCTCTAGTCCAGGTTTATCGCCTATTCGGGTTCCATCCGCAAGGAGATCCGGCCGGGGTGTCGCTTACGGCCCCAAACGATGTGAGCAGGGTTCCCAAGCCCACCATCCGGGTGCTACTTGGTACACCGGGCCACTGTGCCTAGTCTGTCCCAAGCCCTCCTGTACCGGGTGCCACTTGGTACACTACTAACACTACCTACAAACACCAGAAACTAGTTGCAACTCCTGGACAGAGATCAAGTTGATTAATAAGTCGAGAGAGCTTGGAGTGCCCGGAGCCCAATGTGTGGTAGTAGCTGATCATGGATCACAAACACAGAACTCAGTTCCTGAGGACGGCTGCAATGAGACAACCCACCATGTACTCCTACATGGCCTCTCACCGCTACCTTTACCAAATCGTGTTCACACACTTAGCTCACACACAGTAGGACATGTTCACACACCTATGATTCATCCCCGATGAATCAGACCTGACTCAACTCTAGGCAGTAGCAGGCATGACAAACAAGCATGAATGAGTAGGCACATCAGGGCTCAAACAACTCCTACTCATGCTAGGCACATCAGGGGTTCAGCTACCGCAGCAAGTAACAAATATGTCGTTGTTGTCCTAATACAGTAAAAGAGAGCAGGAGCGAGAGAGTGGGATTTTATCGGAATGAACAAGGGGGTTTTGCTTGCCTGGCACTTCTGAAGATAGCATTGAGTCTTCATCAGTGTCAACGATCACATCGTCGGTACAACGTCTATCAAGGGGGAACAACACCGGCAAACACAGAAGAAACACGATCAATGCAATGCACAATATGATGCATGCTATGACATGACAATATGAATGTGTTTTGGGCTAATGCATCTAGCAACAAGTTAAATGGGGTTGGTTTGAATACAAGATTCAAATTCCAACTCCATATATGATTATTTAAATGCCCTTTATTTGTTTTGTCCAAAACAGAGGACAAACATTGTTCAAACATGCATGAAAATGGTACAGATGGATTCCTTGAATTTTTCTGATAATTTTTCATATATAAATTATTTCATTCTGAGCTACGGTTGAATTTCTATGATTTATTGAAGTTTTAGCTATTTTTGGAATTTCCTGATTATTTATAAAATAAACTAAATTCCAGAAAAGGAATATTGCGTCAGCATGACGCCGGGGTGACATCAGCAGGTCAAAAGCATCGACCAAGTCAAACCTGACCAGTGGGGTCCACTGGTCAGTGACCCAGTCAACTAACCAAGTTAGTTAGCCCTAACTAACTGGATTGGGCCCACTGGTCAGCGACTAACCTAAATATGATTAGCCCTAACTAACTTAGTTAGCCGGGCAGGGCCCGCATGTCAGTGGCTTATCTAATTAGCTAAGTTAATTAACACTAACTAACCTAACACTAATCAAGCAGGCGCCTGGGCCCACATGTCAGGGGAGGTCAAACCCCGGGCCGATCAGGTCAAACCTGCCGGCGACTTGTCGCCGGCGATGACAGAAACGGCGGGGCGGCTCGGGATTGCGATACAGGGAACCATTTTGCTCGGGGTTTGCGGCTACAGCGAGCTGGAAGACTCGCGCATCTAATGGTGGTGGAGGCAGCAGCTGCGGAGGTCGGGATTGACGGCGGCGACCAAATCGGCGGCGGCCGGAGCACGGCGAGGTCGGGGTTGGCGGTAGGGGGCACGGCAGGTCACACGGGTGGGCGCGCCCGGCTCCTGGAAGAGTGCTGAGCATGTTGCCGTGCTCGGAAGTTAGCTACGGTGGCTCTAGCCTCGTCTGCGTCATCGCCGGCGGCGAGGAACTGTCGGCTCCGACAGCCAGGGTGGTTAGAAGGCGCGGACGGGCACGGGGAGAGAGGGGAAATGGACAGGGGCTCACGGTGAGTTCGAAGAGAAGGTCGGCGTGCTCGGGGAGGCGGTGGAGACGGCAAATCGACGGCGGCGGTGGTCGGAGCCCGAGGTGGAAGACGACGGCGATGGCGATGTTCCAGGCCCTCCCGGCTTGCGTGGCTCATCGAAGATGAAGAAGACAACGTGGCGGAGCTTCTGGGCGCGTCGGGATTGCGTGGGGTGGCCAGTGGCCGCGGCTATGGCGAACGGCGGCGACGACTGCGCTCGGGGCTCACAGGGAAGAGAGGGAAAGAGAGGGCCAGAGGAGGGGGAGCGGTCCAGAGGGAGAGGGGAGAACGAGGGGAGGCTCTGGGTGTCTCAGTGGCGTCGTCTAGGAGGGCCGGGGAAGCAGGAGGTGGCGCACGGCGGCGCGCGCGGCCGACAGGCAGCTGCCTGCCTGCTCTGGCGGGAGGAAGCAGGTGGCTGGCATGGGCCAGCACAGTGCTGGGCCGGCCAGCGAGCTGCCAGGTGGGCTGCGTCAGGTAAGGTCCAGGTGGGTTCTCTCTCTCTTATTTTATATTTAATTCTATTTTCTATTTTCTGTAGTTTGTTTTGATTTAGTTTTAGACACTAAACCATTTTTATTGCTTCTGATAATTATGGTAGGGACTAGTAGGATATTCCAAAGCCCTTCATCAAAGATCAGAATTATTGGACATATATTAATTAATTAAGAAATATATATATCCAATGCAAATAGTTATTTATTTAATTCAAAGGCCCAAAACAATTAACTCTGAGATACCAAAAATATTGTTTTGAGTTTTTCCTCTTTGCAATATTTTCAGAGACTAAGAGGAACATTTTCTTGGACTCATTTGAGAAGATTTAAATGTTGATCATTTTTAGAAGGTTTCTGAGGCTTTGAAAATTCCTCAATTCAAATTTCATTTAAATTTAAACATGATGCACACATGGAAGCAAGCATAGGTCAGGCCAGAACTAGGGATGTGACAATGGGTTTCATTTTCTGATGGAAATGGAACCGGGGCTGGAGCCCTTTTCTTAAAAAAAAAAGAAGAAGCTGCTAGCTCATGGGACATTGCTTCATTTTAGGTGAACTGCACCAAAAGGTCCCATGAATTGAATGATCCATGTTGGTGACTGGTGTCATCCCTTCTACGACGGTGTTGACTGCAGATATGGTTCCCATCACGAGGTATGTTCATTTTTGGTCTGACCGTTTGCCCAAGATCCTGCATGTTGATCCTGCTCTTGTGCTACTGTTTTTGCACTGCCATGATAAAGTAGTAATGCTATTATTTTGCACCTTAATCTAGTGGCACTATTAATTTGAGGCAATGTTTTGGCACCGCTAGTGCCACTGTTTTTTTAATATATCGAAACAGGGGTTCCCTCCGATTTCATTAAAAACACCCAACCACAGAGAACCATTATCCGACAACATCTCAGTGTAAACGGGTAGTTATCCAACTACTACTAGAACGGATTGAGTACTAGCAGGAGACAAGTTCGCCACATAAGCTAGGAAGGTAGGGGACGCAGCACCAGCTCGACCAAGTTTGGATTACAACCCAAATGCTACCACAGAAACATCAGGGGGAAGATAGGGACTGAAAGAGCCAGCTTCAGCATCCCAATCTAAGCACCCCTGGCCTTCATCCTTGCGACACATGGTACACCTCGTTTGCCACCTGCTCGACCCTAGTGTAACTGATAAAATGAAGTGATAATACAATTAAAATAGAGCGAGTGTCCTCTCTATCATTTCATTTCCAATGTAGATAAAGAAAGTGCTTCTCTTTGTTAATGTATGCTTCATCAACTAGTCCCATTGCTAATGTTTAAGCATTTCTGCAAACTGGGGTTCTTAATTTTAGTTGACCTGCACAAAAATAGATATTTGAATGTCTCAAGGCCCCTCCTTGTACTACCGCTGTACACTGATGTTCATCATTGGCAGAAGGTGTATCGAGGAGACTTGGGTCGATTTCCAGTATGATGTAATATTTTCTTCTGTTTATTAGTGTATGTTTCATCAACTAGTGCCACTATAATCTAATCATGCCTTTTCATTATCTGTGCAAACAAGGTTATTCAGCTGTGTTTTGGTGGAACTGCACAAATGCACGGATGGAACCGGCATATATGCAGAGTGCGAGGTGCCAAGTAAAAATTACCGACACCAACCCTGCTCCACCTAAGCATTGGCATCCACCACCATCAGTGGGATGTGTGGCGCTCACTGTGGACGGATCTTTCTCGGCAGCAAATCCTCTAACCAAATTCTAGTAGCTTAGACTTCAAAAAATACTACTCCCTCCATTCCACAATGTAGTGCTTCCTCTATCCCCGTGCTTCAACTTTGACCGTAAATTTAACTATCAAGACCGATTACGGCGGGAGCAAAAATTATATCAGTGAATTCGTATTCGAAAGAAGTTTTTAATTATATAATTTTTTCTCCCTCCGCAATTGGTCTCGTTGGTTAAATTTATGGTCAAAGTTGGACCTCGGGAAGCGCGGGCGCACTATATTTTGGAATGGAGGGACTAATAGCTTATATTGGCAGTTTTCTAGGGGTGTACTGTTTTATAAAAGAAGCAGCAATCTATTTTTCTTTATTTGTACACAATGTCACAACTTTGACCCAAAGGTCCAGAGCTATTTTAGGGTGATTGGCGTAGTACTCGGAGAGTGATTGTAAGCATGATTTTTATTAGTTGTCACACTGATTGTAAGCATGATAAGATGGAAGATTAGGTTAGTGTGAAGCTTAACTTAAACCCTACCGACGCCGTTCAAATGAGGCGAGCGTCGAGGGAACCATGGAGAACGGTGGGGAAGCAACGTCGCACCATCCGGCCTCCTCTTGCGGTGGGAGAACGAATACTCCCATGGCTCCGGCTGGCTCTACCCTCACGAACGGCACACCGTACTCGATCAATTCGTTATCCTCTGGGTGCTCAACCTTCGACCTGTACGCCCACCACCTCCGTCTGACTTTCCCCTCGGGTGAATCTGTCTGCTCCATCACCCAGAGGAGATACTCGATGAACTCGAAGGACTGCGGCGTGACTGCCGCCTTGGAGTACATCACCGTCGTCTCACTCTTTTGCATACATTGCCACATGGCCCTCACTATCCTCGAAATCTCCCTCTCATTGTCAAACCAAGTAAGGATCTCCTTCAACCTAGCTAACTTTGCCTGGTCGCCGCCGGCGATCTTCCTGATTCGCTGCTGCATCCCCTCCATAGATCCTTGTCCGAGGAGAGAGGAGGTGGTTTTGCAATGGAGAAGAGGGAGAGGCGAGACGATGGTTTTGGAATGGAGATGATGGACAGGAGAGGAGGTGGTTTTGCAATGGAGAAGAGGGAGAGGAGTGTGTGGCAGCGATTTAGGATTGGTTGAGAGGGACGGCGCGCTGTGACTGGATCAAAATCAAAATCAATTTACCCTTCAATTAAGAAAGTGACCCCACATTAACTAGTCTCCCTTTTTTTCTGGGTCATAATTGACCATGATTTTCGCAAATAAAATATATGTTATACATTGCAAAAATAATATAATTTGAAAGTACATTCAGCTATGAACCAAACCATACAATTTTTGGTGACATGCATTCACATTTTGCTTGTCAAATACAGTACGTGGTCAAACTTTGACCGAAAATACGCAAAACAAAAAAATACTTCCAAGACTAGCGCCGCTCTTCCACTCTTCTCCTATTAAACCACCGTCGCTCCTCTCCTGTTCCAATCTAAATCCAGCGCCTCTCCTCTCCTCTTCCATTTCAAAACCACCACCCCTCCTCTCCTGTTCCAATCCAAAACCAGTGTCGCTCCTCTCCCATTCTAAACCAAAACCAGTGCTGCTCCTATCCTCTTTCATTCAAAAACCACCGCCGGCGAGTGAAGGTGCTATGGATAAGTAGATCGATGGAGGAGCACAACCGATACGTGAGGATCACAGACAGCGACCTTATGAAGCTAGCTAGGATGTTGGAGATACAGTCTTGGTTTGACAACAAGGACCAACTAGCGGCGATGGCGACATCCATGGCCAAATATCTGCAACAGAGCGAAAAGGCAGCGATACTCCCGGAGGGAGTCACGCGGGAGTACATAGAGCTGCTCCTGTGGGCCATGGAGCAAACAGATTCACCAAATCCGATCGTGAGGGAGCGGTGGTGGGAGTATCAATCCCAGATGGAGCATCCACCAGAGATTGAAGGATCGAGCATCTATAGGGTGCCGTTTGTTAGGGTGCCGTGCCAGAGCTAGCCGGTGGAGTCTTCGTCGATCGAACCCAACTGCAAGAGGAGAAAAACAGTTGGCTCGACGATGCTTCCCCGCCATCCTCTCCCTCGCTGTTCACATCGTCTCACGGTGCAGCTGTCTGCCACCGACGAATAGGAGGGATTGTCCCCCCAGACCAATAGTCGGGCAGGTTGTGAATTGTCAGGAGGAGCTTAGGGTTGTTAGTATTTGCAGGATGTGAATTGTGTTTTGTGTTGTGTATTTTGAAAGTACTTTCAGATACGAATGTCTTTTGAATCTCAGATTTGCAGTATTGAGCATATGAAGTATTTTATGAATTCTAGAGATCTATTTTTAGCACTTAAAAAATGTAGTTTCATAGGAGTATAAAAGTGCAGACAATGTGATTCTCAGAGAAGAAACTTCAAGTTTCAGTTTCAGATAAGAAACTCCAAGTTCAGTTTCAGATAAGAAACTGCAACTTTCAGAGGCAAAGCATTTATATTAGCATGGTCTTTTCAAACAGTGTGAACATCATGCTGGAAGTTTTATTCATGGTCGAAACTGGAACTACCAGCCAGTTAACATCATGTTGATAAACATTCATGCATAGCACATCTTCATGTGATGCACAGTCAAAAAGATATGCTATTTTCAAAATGCCCACACAATGTCGAGTGTGCGAAAAACAGAGAAAACGAGGGACGAAGTTTTGGCAAGTGTAGGACGTGGTGTGCGTAGATGACAATTGGGACCCACATGTCAATAAAGGCAGAGGCAAAAAATTTGAAGATATTTTCTCTGCATAGGTGGAATCGAACCCAGGCGGAACAGCTGTCGGGTAGTGTCACTCGGCCACTGGGCTAGCTCAGTTGTTTCGTTACTAATAAGGCACTTCCTCAGGTGGTTGGATCTCCTCCTGCGCCTTTGTGCGCTCGCCGCGACGCCGTTGTCTGCCGTTGTGAACATGCTGAACAAACAAGAGGAATCTGGAGAGGACTGTACATGGAGAGGCGGATAGTCGGGACCCACCAGGTCTATGGCCGTACACAAGCAAGTGCCTCACCGAAAAAATACTTCCTCCTAATGCTATATTAACATTGGGGCCCACGGGTTTGTCAACATAGTTACATTTTTTTCGGTGCTTCAACGTAGTTACTATAGGAGATAAATTCACAACGAAGCTGGGGAGCTGGCAGGTATCATTTATTATCACTGGGGCAGCAAGTATCAGCTGGGTTTTGGGCTGCCCCGTCTAGGCTTTCTTTTTTAACATGCCAGCCCACGGCCTCGGATGGGAGGTCCATAGGCCTATTTGTATTTTCTTGAGGGCCGTCATGTATTGACCGGCCTATGGACCTCCCATCCGAGGTTTTATTTTTCCTGAAATAGCGGTAGCCCAATTTATGTATTTTTTTTTGAAGAAAACGCAGAGGTTTGTTCTATTATTCTATATAAGAATAGGAACGCCTGGTACAACTTATGTTTCCCTTCTAACTATATTATATATATTTAAATTATTTTATATGTTATTATATATTATTGTTATTGTCATCATATATTTAACAGATACTTACATATGTAAGAAAACAATATCCCACATCTTGTTAACTTATAAAAGTAATTTCTTAACAATAAAATCCTGGATTTTTTTTGGCAACGAAAATCCTGGTGATTGTGTACAAAAGCTTGGTAAGATTTAAGGACCAATGTAATAATAAATCACTTATTATTATTATATATATATAACAAAATGCTCAGCCCCTGTTTATTTTTTGATAACATTGCTGCGCCCACCCCAACATTATAATTAGAATCAGCCCAGCAAAATCTTGTATTTCGAGAAAGTGCAAATGGCCTGTAAGTTTTTAGGAAAAACATAAATGGGCTGCATGGATGCTACATTATTGGTTCACCCAGCCCAGCTAATGGATTGTAATTCAAAAAAAAAGAGATCAAATGGACTGTAAATTCTACCCCGCAAAAAAAGACTGTAAATTCTGAAAAAATGGATTGAATACGTGCCACATTTTTGGAGGCTGAAATGTGGGCCAATAGGCCGAAGCCAATGCAAGTCATTGTCAACTTAGTCAACAAATGATTCTGACATCGTTAGCCATTGGATTTACATCAAACGACTGGCATCCATCTTCAATCTCTCATCTTCTTCCTCCAGCGCCACCGGGACCACCTGCTCCCGCCTCCTGCTACTAGTAGCTCTGCTTAGCACGCTTCGCTGTGAAGTGCTACTCCACCGTTGGCCAGGCCATCCCTCCACCACTCCACACCTCTTGTTCTTCTCCATCGGCTGCCGAACCACACCGCACCAGAACCAGTTAACCCTCATACACCTCTCCGTCTGCGACTCTACTGCCGCGTCTTCCCATCTCCGGCTCGTTGCTGTCCGGGGCCTCGCCGTATTTCACCACCTTGGATGCACTCGGCGTGGAGTGGTCAATGTGGTCACTGAACGACACAATCGAAAGTAGAATGTGTGTGGAGAGGCTGACAGCTGGGTCCATGGCCGCACGCAAGGAAATGCCTCCTTATTACGCGAAAAATAATGATTCCTCCACCTGACAGCTGGGACCCACCGGAAGGGCATTTGTATTTTGCGAAAAAATGATCCCACCGCTGACAAGTCAGACGCACCAGCTATATCTTCGCATGCAAGGAAGTGCCTCCTTATTACACACACAAAAATGAATACTCCCCCTATTAGTTGAGACCCACCTTGGTGGGAGGCTGACTTGTGGGCCTACTAAGTTGACGGGGAGAGAGTGCTTTGTCAACTTAGTCAATATGAACGATTCTAGCTCCAGTGACTGTATGATGTCCATCCAACGTCCGTAGTGCTTCTTCAACCTCTGGTCTTCTTGCTCCAGCCGCCCAAAGCATCGCCGGTTGTGCCGCATGCTCCTGCCTCCCGTGGCCGGCTATGCTGCCGCGGAGGCCTCACCACCCCCTATTATTCCCACCGCTGGCCAGACCCTGCGGCGACGGCAGCCTCACACCACAGCCGAACTAGTGAACCCTCGTACTCCTCTCCGCGCGGGCTTCCACTACCGCGTCTTCCACGGCTCCATGTCATCCCCTTCCTAGGCCTTGCCATCATCCACTGCCCTGGTGCTCTTGGCGTGGTGTGGTCAACGTGGTCAAGGAATGGCTTCCATCGGACGTGGACTGTACGTGGAGAGGCTAACAACTGGGTCCACGGCCACAGCAAGGAAGTGCCTCCTTATTACGCGCAAAATAATTATTCCTCCATCTAACAGCGGGGACCCACCAGACGGCCACCGTATTTCGTGAAAAAAATTCCCCCCTAACTGCTGGGACCCACCAGCTACATCTTCGCACACAAGAAAGTGCGTCTGGGCAAAAAAAACGATTCGCCCCCCTGACTGCTAGGACCCACCTGCTACATCTTCGCAAGCAAGGAAGTGCCTGATAGTCGGGACCCACCTGGTCGAAGCGTATGTAGCGTTGTCATTCTGGTCGCGAATGTGTACGTACATACTGGTCGATGTAGAGGCGCGCACGTGTCGTAGTAGAGGCGCGCACGTAGCATGTACACATACGTATAGCAGCCAGTGTGCAAGAAAGAAAAGACAGCCACGTACATACATACAGGAAGGGTCTCGAACGCCTGCTCACACATACGTATGGCCATGGCTCGTGTACATGCCTGGGTCGGAACGGAGAAACTGCATCGTCGTCGTGTTCATGGGGAGCCAACCGGTTGGGTCGGAACGGAATGTGTCGTCGTGTTCATCGGGAGGGCTTGGACGGAACAGCCGATGGAAACGAGGCCTAGCGTACCACAGAACAGAGGAAACGGCCTTGTGTTCGACTGGCCACGATCGAAACGGGATCCTGTTCATCGGGACGGGTCTAGCGTACCGCAAAACGGAGGAAAGGGACCTCCTATGGTCGAAACGAGGGTCCTGTTGATCAGGAGGGGTGTGGCGTATTGCAAAACGAAGGAAATGGACTTGTGTTGGAGCACTACGGTCGAAACGGGGGTCCTGTTCATCAGGAGGGGTGTGGTGTACCGCAAAACGGGACTCCACGGGATACTATTCATCTCTATCGTCAACCCCCTCCAGCCTCCACAGGCTACTGTTCATCCACCATCGACCTCCTCCAGCCTCGACCTGCGACTGTTCATCCACAGGCTCCTGTTCATCCAGCCCTCCATGGGGTCCTATTCATCCAGCCCCAACTGGCTCGATCGATTGGGGTCCTGTTCATCCAGAGGCAACACCACGGGGTCCTGTTCATCCACCCCCACCGGGAACTGTTCATCCTGAAGGAAATATGCCCTAGAGGCAATAATAAAGTTATTATTTTATTTCCTTATATCATGATAAATGTTTATTATTCATGCTAGAATTGTATTATCCGGAAACATAATACTTGTGTGAATACATAATTAAACTAAAACGTCACTAGTGTGCCTCGTCTTGACTAGCTCGTTAATCAAAGATGGTTATGTTTCCTAACCATAGACATGTGTTGTCATTTGATTAACGGGATCACATCATTAGGAGAATGATGTGATTGACATGACCCATTCCATTAGCTTAGCACCCGATCGTTTAGTATGTTGCTATTTCTTTCTTCATGACTTATACATGTTCCTATGACTATGAGATTATGCAACTCCCGTTTGCCGGAGGGACACTTTGTGTGCTACCAAACGTCACAACGTAACTGGGTGATTATAAAGGAGCTCTACAGGTGTCTCCAAAGGTACATGTTGGGTTGGCGTATTTCGAGATTAGGATTTGTCACTCCGATTGTCGGAGAGGTATCTCTGGGCCCTCTCGGTAATACACATCACATAAGCCTTGCAAGCATTGCAACTAATGAGTTAGTTACGACATGATGTATTACGAAACGAGTAAAGAGACTTGCTGGTAACGAGATTGAACTAGGTATTGAGATATCGACGATCGAATCTCGGGGAAGTAACATACCGATGACAAAGGGAACAAAGTATGTTGTTATGCGGTCTGGCCTATAAAAGATCTTCGTAGAATATGTGGGAGCCAATATGAGCATCCAGGTTCTGCTATTGGTTATTGACCGGAGACATGTCTCGGTCATGTCTACATTGTTCTCGAACCGGTATGGTCCGCACGCTTAACGTTACGATGACAGTTTCATTATGAGTTTATATATTTTGATGTACCGAAGTTTGTTCAGAGTACCGATGTGATCACGGACATGACGTGGAGTCTCGAAATGGTCAAGACATGAAGATTGATATATTGGAAGCCTATGTTTGGACATCGGAAGTGTTCCGGGTGAAATCGACATTTTACCGGAGTACTGGGAGGTTACCGGAACCCCCCGGTAACCTAATGGGCCTTAATGGGCCTAGTGGAGGAAGAGGAGAGGAGGCCTAGGGGCTGCCGCGCACCCCTCCCCCCAAGTCCGAATTGGACAAGGTGGGGGGGTGGCGCCCCCCCTTTCCTTTCTTCCCTCTCCTCCTTCCCCCCACATCCTAATCCAACTAGGGAAAGGGTGGGAGTCCTACTCCCGGTAGGAGTAGGACTCCTCCTGCGCGCCTCCTCCTAGGGCCGGCCACACCCCCCTTTGCTCCTTTATATACGGGGGCAGGGGCACCCCTAGACACACAAGTTGATCTCTAAGATCGTTCTCTTAGCCGTGTGCGGTGCCCCCTTCCACCATAGTCCTCGATAATATTGTAGTGGTGCTTAGGCGAAGCCCTGCGACAGTAGAACATCAAGATCGTCACCACGCCGTCGTGCTGACGGAACTCTTCCCCGACACTTTGCTGGATCGGAGTCCGGGGATCATCATCGAGCTGAACGTGTGCTAGAACTCGGAGGTGCCGTAGTTTCGGTGCTTGATCAATCGGGCCGTGAAGACGTACGACTACATCAACTGCGTTGTCATAACGCTTCCGCTGTCAGTCTACGAGGGTACGTAGATCACACTCTCCCCTCTCGTTGCTATGCATCACCATGATCTTGCGTGTGCGTAGGAAATTTTTTGAAATTACTATGTTCCCCAACAGTGGTATCAGAATGTGTTGATGTTATATGCACGAGTAGAACACAAGTGAGTTGTGGGCGATATAAGTCATACTGCTTACCAGCATGTCATACTTTGGTTCAGCGGTATTGTTGGATGAAGCGGCCCGGACCGACATTACGCGTATGCTTACGCGAGACTGGTTCTACCGACATGCTTTGCACATAGGTGGTTGGCGGGTGTCAGTTTCTCCAACTTTAGTTGAACCGAGTATGGCTACGCCCGGTCCTTGCGAAGGTTAAAACAGCACCAACTTGACAAACTATCATTGTGGTTTTGATGCGTAGGTAAGATTGGTTCTTGCTTAAGCCCGTAACAGCCACGTAAAACTTGCAACAACAAAGTAGAGGACGTCTAACTTGTTTTTGAAGGGTATGTTGTGATGTGATATGGTCAAGACATGATGCTAAATTTTATTGTATGAGATGATCATGTTTTGGAACCGAGATATCGACAACTGGCAGGAGCCATATGGTTGTCGTTTTATTGTATGCAATGCAATTGCGCTGTAATGCTTTACTTTATCACTAAGCGGTAGCGATAGTCGTGGAAGCATAAGATTGGCGAGACCACAACGATGCTACGACGGTGATCAAGGTGTCGCGCCAGTGACAATGGTGATCATGATGGTGCTTCGAAGATGGAGATCACAAGCACAAAATGATGATGGCCATATCATATCACTTATATTGATTGCATCTGATGTTTATCTTTTATGCATCTTATCTTGCTTTGATTGATGGTAGCACTTTAAGATGATCTCTCACTAATTATCAAGAAGTGTTCTCCCTGAGTATGCACCGTTGCGAAAGTTCTTCGTGCTGAGACACCACGTGATGATCGGGTGTGATAGGCTCTATGTTCCAATACAACGGGTGCAAAACAGTTGCACACACGGAATACTCACGTTATACTTGACGAGCCAAGAATATACAGATATGGCCTCGGAACACAAAGACCGAAAGGTCGAGCATGAATCATATAGTAGATATGATCAACATAGTGATTCTCACCAATGGAACTACTCCATCTCACGTGATGATCGGACATGGTTTAGTTGATTTGGATCACGTGATCACTTAGAGGATTAGAGGGATGTCTATCTAAGTGGGAGTTCTTTAGTAATATGATTAATTGAACTTAAATTTATCATGAACTTAGTACCTGATAGTATCTTGCTTGTTTATGTTTGATTGTAGATAGATGGCCCGTGCTGTTGTTCCGTTGAATTTTAATGTGTTCCTTGAGAAAGCAAAGTTGAAAGATGATGGTAGCAATTACACGGACTGGGTCCGTAACTTGAGGATTATCCTCATTGCTGCACAGAAGAATTACGTCCTGGAAGCACCACTGGGTGCCAGGCCTGCTGCTGGAGCAACACCAGATGTTATGAACGTCTGGCAGAGCAAAGCTGGTGACTACTCAATAGTTCAGTGTCCATGCTTTACGGCTTAGAATCAGGACTTCAACGTTGTTTTGAACGTCATGGAGCATATGAGATGTTCCAAGAGTTGAAGTTAATATTTCAAGCAAATGCCCGAATTGAGAGATATGAAGTCTCCAATAAGTTCTATAGCTGCAAGATGGAGGAGAACAGTTCTGTCAGTGAGCATATACTCAAAATGTCTGGGTATAATAATCACTTGATTCAATTGGGAGTTAATCTTCCAGATGATTGCGTCATTGACAGAATTCTCCAATCACTTCCACCTCGCTACAAGAGCTTCATGATGAACTATAATATGCAAGGGATGAATAAGACAATTCCCGAGCTCTTCGCAATGCTAAAAGCTGCGGAGGTAGAAATCAAGGAGCATCAAGTGTTGATGGTCAACAAGACCACTAGTTTCAAGAAAAAGGGCAAAGGAAAGAAGAAGGGGAACTTCAAAAAGAACAGCAAGCAAGTTGCTAGTCAGGAGAAGAAACCCAAATCTGGACCTAAGCCTGAAACTGAGTGCTTCTACTGCAAGCAGACTGGTCACTGGAAGCGGAACTGCCCCAAGTATTTGGCGGATAAGAAGGATGGCAAGGTGAACAAAGGGACTACGGATTAAGCGAAGATTAGCTAAGGACGAGGTGATGATGTGCGTGGGAAATGGTTCCAAAGTCGATGTGATCGCGGTCGGCATGCTACCTCTACATCTACCTTCGGGATTAGTATTAGACCTAAATAATTGTTATTTGGTGCCAGCGTTGAGCATGAACATTATATCTGGATCTTGTTTGATGCGAGACAGTTATTCATTTAAATCAGAGAATAATGGTTGTTCTATTTATATGAGTAATATCTTTTATGGTCATGCACCCATGAAGAGTGGTCTATTCTTATTAAATCTCGATAGTAGTGACACACATATTCATAATGTTGAAACCAAAAGATGCAGAGTTGATAATGATAGTGCAACTTATTTGTGGCACTGCCGTTTAGGTCATATCGGTGTAAAGCGCATGAAGAAACTCCATACTGATGGACTTTTGGAACCACTTGATTATGAATCACTTGGTACTTGCGAACCGTGCCTTATGGGCAACATGATAAAAACACCGTTCTCCAATACTATGGAGAGAGCAACAGATTTGTTGGAAATCATACATACAGATGTATGTGGTCTGATGAATGTTGAGGCTCGTGGCGGGTATCGTTATTTTCTCACCTTCACAAATGACTTAAGCAGATATGGGTTACGTTGACGCTAGCTTCGACACAGATCTGGATGACTCTAAGTCACAAACCGGATACGTGTATATTTTGAATGGTGGGGCAGTAAGCTAGTGCAGTTGCAAGCAGAGCGTCGTGGCGGGATCTACATGTGAAGCGGAGTACATGGCAGCCTCGGAGGCAGCGCATGAAGCAATTTGGGTGAAGGAGTTCATCACCGACCAAGGAGTCATACCCAATGCGTCGGGGCCGATCAAACTCTTCTGTGACAACACTGGAGCTATTGCACTTGCCAAGGAGCCCAGGTTTCACAAGAAGACAAGGCACATCAAGCGTCGCTTCAACTCCATTTGTGAAAATGTTCAAGATGGAGACATAGATATTTGTAAAGTACACACGGACCTGAATGTAGCAGATCCGTTGACTAAACCTCTCCCTAGAGCAAAACATGATCAACACCAGAATTCCATGGGTGTTCGATTCATCACAATGTAACTAGATTATTGACTCTAGTGCAAGTGGGAGACTGTTGGAAATATGCCCTAGAGGCAATAATAAAAGCATTATTATTATATTTCCTTGTTCATGATAATTGTCTTTATTCATGCTATAATTGTGTTATCCGGAAATCGTAATACATGTGTGAATAATAGACACCAACATGTCCCTAGTAAGCATCTAGTTGACTAGCTCGTTGATCAACAGATAGTCATGGTTTCCTGACTATGGACATTGGATGTCATTGATAACGAGATCACATCATTAGGAGAATGATGTGATGGACAAGACCCAATCCTAAACATAGCACAAGATCGTATAGTTTGTTTGCTAGAGTTTTCCAATGTCAAGTATCTTTTCCTTAGACCATGAGATCGTGTAACTCCCGGATACCGTAGGAGTGCTTTGGGTGTACCAAACATCACAACGTAACTGGGTGACTATAAAGGTATACTACGGGTATCTCCGAAAGTATCTGTTGGGTTGACACGGATCAAGACTGGGATTTGTCACTCCGTATGACGGAGAGGTATCACTGGGCCCACTCGGTAATGCATCATCATAATGAGCTCAAAGTGACCAAGTGTCTGGTCACGAGATCATGCATTACGTTATGAGTAAAGTGACTTGCCGGTAACGAGATTGAATGAGGTATTGGGATACCAACGATCGGATCTCGGGCAAGTAACATACCGATTGACAAAGGGAATTGTATACGGGGTTGCTTGAATCCTCGACATCGTGGTTCATCCGATGAGATCATCGAGGAGCATGTGGGAGCCAACATGGGTATCCAGATCCCGCTGTTGGTTATTGACCGGAGAGCATCTCGGTCATGTCTACATGTCTCCCGAACCCGTAGGGTCTACACACTTAAGGTTCGGTGACGCTAGGGTTGTAGGGATATGTATATGCAGTAACCCGAATGTTGTTCGGAGTCCTATATGAGATCCCGGGCGTCACGAGGAGTTCCGGAATGGTCCGGAGGTAAAGAATTATATATAGGAAGTGCTATTTCGGGCATCGGGACAAGTTTCGGGGTCACCGGTATTGTACCGGGACCACCGGAAGGGTCCCGGGGGTCCACCGGGTGCGGCCACCTGCCCCGGGGGGCCACATGGGCTGTAGGGGGTGCGCCTTGGCCTACATAGGCCAAGGGCACCAGCCCCAAGAGGCCCATGCGCCTAGGGTTCAAGGAGGGAAGAGTCCCAAAGGGGGAAGGCACCCCCTAGGTGCCTTGGGGGGGAGGGATTCCTCCCCTTGGCCGCACCCCCCTAGGAGATTGGATCTCCTAGGGCCGGCGCCCCCCTTGGACTCCCTATATATAGTGGGGAAGGAGGGCCTCTCATAACACATCTTTGGTGCCTCCCTCTCCCTCTCCAAGACATCCTCCTCCTACATAGTACTTGGCGAAGCCCTGCCGGAGTACTGCAGCTCCATCAACACCACGCCGTCGTGCTGCTGCTGGAGCCATCTCCCTCAGCCTGTCCTTCCCCCTTGCTGGATCAAGAAGAAGGAGACGTTATGCTGACCGTACGTGTGTTGAACGCGGAGCTGCCGTCCGTTCGGCGCTAGGATCTCCGGTGATTTGGATCACGTCGAGTACGCCTTCCTCATCCCCGTTCTTTGAACGCTTCCGCGCGTGATCTACAAAGGTATGTAGATGCAATCCAATCACTCGTTGCTAGATGAACTCCTAGATGGATCTTGGTGAAACCGTAGGAAATTTTTTGTTTTCTGCAACGTTCACCAACAGTGGCATCATGAGCTAGGTCTATGCGTAGTTCTCTTGCACGAGTATAACACAATTTGTTGTGGGCGTTGATGCTGTCAACTTTCTTGCCGCTACTAGTCTTATCTTACTTCAACGGTATTGTGGGATGAAGCGGCCCGGACCAACCTTACACGTACGCTTACGCGAGACCGGTTCCACCGACTAACATGCACAAGTTGCATAAGGTGGCTGGCGGGTGTCTGTCTCTCCTACTTTAGTTGGAGCGGATTTGATGAAAAGGGTCCTTATGAAGGGTAAATAGAAGTTGACAAATCACGTTGTGGCTTTCACGTAGGTAAGAAAACGTTCTTGCTAGAACCCTATTTCAGCCACGTAAAACTTGCAACAACAATTAGAGGACGTCTAACTTGTTTTTGCAGCAAGTGCTTTGTGATATGATATGGCCAAAGTTGTGATGAATGATGAATGATCTATATGTAATGTATGAGATGTTCATGCTATTGTAATAGGAATCACAACTTGCATGTCGATGAGTATGACAACCGGCAGGAGCCATAGGAGTTGTCTTTATTTTTTGTATGACCTGCGTGTCATTGAGAAACGCCATGTAAATTACTTTACTTTATTGCTAAACGCGTTAGCCATAATAGTAGAAGTAATAGTTGGGGAGCAACTTCATGGGGACACAATGATGGAGATCATGATGATGGAGATCATGGTGTCATGCTGGTGACAAGATGATCATGGAGCCCCAAGATGGAGATCAAAGGAGCTATGTGATATTGGCCATATCATGTCACTATTATTATTTGATTGCATGTGATGTTTATCATGTTTTTCATCTTGTTTTCTTAGAACGACGGTAGTAAATAAGATGATCCCTCATAATAATTTCAAGAAAGTGTTCCCCCTAACTGTGCACCGTTGCAACAGTTCGTTGTTTCGAAGCACCACGTGATGATCGGGTGTGATAGATTCTAACGTTCACATACAACGGGTGTAAGACAGATTTACACATGCAAAACACTTAGGTTGACTTGACGAGCCTAGCATGTATAGACATGGCCTCGGAACACAGAAGACTGAAAGGTCGAGCATGAGCCGTATAGAAGATACGATCAACATGAAGATGTTCACCGACGTTGACTAGTCCGTCTCACGTGATGATCGGACACGGCCTAGTTAACTCGGATCATGTTATACTTAGATGACTAGAGGGATGTCTATCTAAGTGGGAGTTCATTGAGTAATTTGATTAGATGAACTTAATTATCATGAACTTAGTCTAAAATATTTACAATATGTCTTGTAGATCAAATGGCCAACGTAGTCCTCAACTTCAACGCGTTCCTAGAGAAAACCAAGCTGAAAGACGATGGCAGCAACTACACGGACTGGGTCCGGAACCTGAGGATCATCCTCATAGCTGCCAAGAAAGATTATGTCCTACAAGCACCGCTAGGTGATCCACCTGTTCTCCCTGCAGAACAAGACGTTATGAACGCTTGGCAGGCACGTACCGGTGACTACTCCCTTGTTCAGTGCGGCATGCTTTACAGCTTAGAGCGGGGGCTCCAAAAACGTTTTGAGAGACACGGAGCATATGAGATGTTCGAAGAGCTGAAAATGGTTTTCCAAGCTCATGCCTGGGTCGAGAGATATGAAGTCTCCGACAAATTCTTCAACTGTAAGATGGACGAAAATAGTTCTGTCAGTGAGCACATACTCACTATGTCTGGGTTACATAACCGCTTGACTCAGCTGGGAGTTAATCTCCCGGATGACGCGGTCATTGACAGAATCCTCCAGTCGCTTCCACCAAGCTACAAGAGCTTTGTGATGAACTTCAATATGCAGGGGATGGAGAAGACCATTCCTGAAGTATTTGCAATGCTGAAATCAGCAGAGGTAGAAGTCAAAAAGGAACATCAAGTGTTGATGGTGAATAA
The DNA here is from genome assembly GCF_002162155.2 of Triticum dicoccoides. Classification (NCBI taxonomy): domain Eukaryota; kingdom Viridiplantae; phylum Streptophyta; class Magnoliopsida; order Poales; family Poaceae; genus Triticum; species Triticum dicoccoides. The sequence goes on along the minus strand of NC_041390.1, from coordinate 116,854,413 downwards.
AACCACTAAGTTCAAGAAAGGCAAGGGTAAGAAAACTTTCAAGAAAGACGGAAAGGGAGTTGCCGCGCCCCGCAAGCAAGCTGTCGGGAAGAAGCCAAAGAATGGACCCAAGCCCGAGACTGAGTGCTTTTATTGCAAGGAAAGTGGTCACTGGAAGTGGAACTGCCCAAATACTTAGCAGACAAGAAGGCCGGCAAAACGAAAGGTATATGTGATATACATGTAATTGATGTGTACCTTACCAGTACTCGTAGTAGCTCCTGGGTATTTGATACCGGTGCAGTTGCTCACATTTGTAACTCAAAACAGGAGCTGCGGAATAAGCGGAGACTGGCGAAGGACGAGGTGACGATGCGCATCGGGAATGGTTCCAAGGTCGATGTGATCGCCGTCGGCACGCTGCCTCTTCATTTACCTACGAGATTAGTTTTAAACCTCAATAATTGTTATTTAGTGCCAAGTTTGAGCATGAACATTGTATCAGGATCTTGTTTAATTCGAGATGGCTACTCATTTAAATCCGAGAATAATGGTTGTTCTATTTATATGAGAGATATGTTTTATGGTCATGCTCCGATGGTAAATGGTTTATTCTTAATGAATCTCGAGCGTAATACTACACATATTAATAGTGTGAGTACCAAAAGATGTAAGGTTGATAATGATAGTGTCACATCCCTAGTCTGGTATGACTTAGACTAGCTAGCTATTGGTGCATCATATTTAAATTTCATTTAAATTTGAAATGAGGATTGGTGGAACCCTCAGAATCATTTTTGAAAATGACCCAAATAAAAATTTCTCCAAAAGGGTCCAAGAAAATGCTCATGTTGCCCTCTGAAAATATTGGACAGAGATAAAAATCAAAACAATATTTTTAGGAGCTCATGGACATTTATTTTGGCCATTTGGATTAATTCGATAAATATTTGCATTAGAAATATATTTCTATATATATGAAATATGGCCCAAAAATTATGCCATTTATAAAAAGAGCTCTGGAATAATATATCCAGCTCCTGTAAAAAATTGGCATAATAAAATAAAATGGTTTAGTATTTTTATTAAACCAAACAAATGTTAGAAAAAAATAGAAAACAGAAATAAAAGGAAGGAGGGACTTACCTGGGGTTTTCCCTGTGCAGCACAGCCGCAGCAGGCCGGCCCAGCCAACAGGCGGCCCAGCCCACCAGGCTCCCCCTCCTCTGTCGTCTTCCTTCCCGACAGGGGAACGGAGTGTGGCCGGCGCGCGCGCGCGCCACCGCGCCACGCCTCCTCCCTCCCTGTCTGCCTGTCCTCCCCTCGCCGCTCTGGATGGATTGCACGTCGCCACGCAGCCGCCCCGGTCCCTTTTCCCCTCCCTCTCGCTCATCTCCTCCTCTGGCTCCCCCTCACTTCCACCGAACGCGGCCGCCGCCGCCGACGAGAACCACCACGGCCACAGCCACCCCCTCGCCCCTCGGTTGTGCCCACGAGCTCCGCGACGTCGTCCTCGACCCCCCTCACCGAACCACGCCCCGCCGGAAGCCCTGCAGCGTCGACTTCGAGCTCTTCTTCAACCTTCGGCCGCCGGTGACCTCGTCTTCGATTCGCGCCGTCTAGGTCGTCCCCAGGCCCACTGAGCTGCGCTTCGACCTCCCAGTGAGCTCCTCCGTCGTTTCCCCCTAACCCCACGGCCTAGCGCTCGTTGTAGCACCACTCCCCAATCGGCCCCGTGCATATGCCCGTTAGCTTTGTGGGAGCCTGCAGAACGCGTAGTTGCTACCCGTTGTTCCTTCCGTGCACGGTGGCGCCGTTTCCATCGGCGCCCGAGCTCCGGCGACCGCCAAAGTCGTCGCTGGCGACGTCTCCGGCCACCCCGAGCTCAACCATCACCACCAAGAGCTGCGGCTCGTTCCCAGGAGCACGTAGATGCTCTCCGCCTCCCGTTTGGTGGCCGTAACGTGCAAATGCACTTCCCCCGCCGCGCTCGGCCTCGCCGGCGGCTAAACGCCGGCGAGATGACCGGGTTTGACCCCCAGGGTCGCTGACAAGTGGGCCCCAGGGCTTAGTCAAAGCTGACCAGCCCAGGTTTGACTCGGGGTTAACCCCCTGTCACTGACGTGTGGGTCCCACACGTCAGATTTGACCTGGACAGCCGCGTTGACCCGCTGATGCAATGATGACGTCATGCTGACGCAATTATACATTTTCTGGAATTAAAATAATTCAGAAAATCCAGAAATTGATTTAAACTTCAAAAATTCATAGAAATTCAACCGTAGCTCAGATTTAAATAATTTATATATGAAAAATTATCAGAAAAATGCAACTTTTCCATCTGTACTAGTTTCATGCATGAAAAACCAACTTATACATGCTGAATATGGGAAAACACATTATGGCATATATAAGAGACTTAATTTAGAAATGCATTTGAACCTTTGGTTCAAATGGACTTCAAACCTAGTGAACACTAGTTGCATTAGCTCAACAGCATCACATCTACATGCCATGTTCATGCATCATATTGTTGCACATGATTGTGTTTTGATTGCCGGCACCGTTCCTTCTCGATAGGTCCTGCTCCGGAGACGTTCCAGAGTACCTGTCTGTGAAGCAGTGCCTCCCTTGTTGATTTACCAGGCAAGCAAACCCCCTTGTTCATTTCGATAAAACCCTACTCTCTCGCTCCTGCTCTCAGTTATTGCATTAGGACAACAACGATTCATCTGCTACTTTGTGCTGCGGTAGTTGAACCCATTCCTCTGCATGACCTGTCATTGCCACAGTAAATAGCTGAAACCCACTAGCATGTGTAGGAGTTGATTGAAGCCACTGATGTGTTCCTACCATGCTATGCCTGCTATTGCTTAGAGTTGTGTCAGGTCTGGTTCATTGGGAATGAATTGGAGTGTCACGATATGTTCTGATGCTGAGAGTGAAGTGTGTGAACACGATTTGGTAAAGGTAGCGGTGAGAGGCCATGTAGGAGTACATGGTGGGTTGTCTCATTGGAACCGTCCTTAAGCACTGAGTTCTATGTATGTTGTCCAATGACTCGATACGACCACACATTGGGTTCCGGTAACTCGACCCCTCTCGACTTATTAACCAACTTGATCTCTGTCCAGGAGTCGCAACTAGTTTCTGGTGTTTGTAGGTAGTGCTATTTTTCTACCAAGTGGCACCCGGCAGGGTGGGCTTGGGACAGACTAGGCACACGTGGCACGGTGTACCGAGTGGCACCCGGTTGGTGGGCTCGGGAACCCTGCTCACATCGTTTGGGGCCGTAAGCGACACCCCGGCCGGATCTCCTTGCGGATGAAACCCGAATAGGCGATAAACCTGGACTAGAGTCTTGTGTGGTTAGTCAGGTCGTGGCCGACACCCTCGCCAGGCTTCCGCTTGAAGGTTGCCGAGATACATGACGTGTACATGGCGGTAAGTGGCGAGAGCGTGTGTGAAGAAGTACACCCCTGCAGGGTTAACATGATCTATTCGAATAGCCGGGTCCGCGGTTATGGACTTCTTGGATGCTTACATGGTACATAGACAACTTGAAGTGGATACCCTAAAATGCTCAAGACATGTGTGAGTGCTATGGATGGCCTTCTCGTAGGGAGACGGGGATGAATCCATAGTAGTGTATTGTATGGTGATTAGTGGACTCGTGTACGTTGTTTCACCTCCAGAGTTTCTGGTAGTCGTAGAACAGGATAGCCACAGAGTCAAAGCTGGCTTGCTGCAACTAAACCCCACGTTACCCCCTTGATACAAGTGCATGTATGATAGGATCTGATGTAAGTCTTGCTGAGTACCTTTGTACTCATGTTGCTTTATTTATGTTTTTGCAGCGGAGACTTCGGTCTTACTAGTGTTTCCATGGACTTCGACTAGTAGCTAGTACCTCAGCTACGATCTTGATCGGATGTTGTAGATAGTCAGGCTCTTCAGCCTTTTTCATTTGTAGATGTCTGTACCCAGACATGTAATGCTTCCGCTTGTTGCTTGATTGCTCTGACTGTTGGGTCATGTGACCCCTGTTTGTAATAATACTGTGACGGCTCTTCTGAGCCTTTATCTATATGAGTTGATGAGTTATGCTGTGATGCCATGTTGTACAGCACATACTTGCATGTTATGCGTACGTGTAATGTGTATTGCTATGTGTGGGATCTGACTATCTAGTTGTTTATTCCTAGTAGCCTCTCTTACCGGGAAATGTCTCCTAGTGCTTCCATTGAGCCCTGGTAGCTTGCTACTGCTCCGGAACACTTAGGCAGGCCGGCATGTGTCCTTCTTCGATCCTGTGTCTGTCCCTTCGGGGAAATGTCACGCGATGAATACCGGAGTCCTGCTAGCCCGCTACAGCCCGGTTCACCGGAGTCCTGTTAGCCCAGTGCTACAGCCTGGATTCACTCGCTGATGACCGACATGTTCGATGCTGGGTCATGGATGCCTGTCCCTGTAAGTTAGTGCCACTTTGGGTTTACGACTAGCCATGTCAGCCCGGGCTCTTTATCATATGGATGCTAGCGACACCATCATATACGTGTGCCAAAATGCGCAAACGGTCCCGGGCAAAGGTAAGGCGACCCCGTGGGGATACCGTGCGTGAGGCCGCAAAGCGATATGAGGTGTTACATGCTAGATCGATGTGGCATCGAGTCGGGGTCCTGACAGCTTTGGTATCAGAGCTTGACTGCCTGTAGGATTACCAAGCCAAACTGGTCGAAGTTGAGTCTAGAAATTCTTTAGTTATATAAGGGAATTGATTGTGGGATGGAACGTAAGGCTCTTTTTACTCCTTTACCTCATGGCCTTCTGATCTGAGTCATCCTATCTTTCCTACGGGGTTAAGGAACTAGGCTTTCTCTTCCGTCTATCAGGATCACCTGTTACTACTCCGTAGTTCCATAGGACTGGTTGATCAGAGTCATACCCCAGTTTTGAGTATTTCCGGTGTAGTCTGGTTAGTACTATCTCAGAACCTTGAGTGATGATGATAAGTATGTTACTACCCCATTTTTGGTAGGATGTCTCATTCTGAGCATTTTACTGCCGTTATGCTGCCGGAATTTCACTAGGAGTTCGAGTGATACTAATTCCTTGTCCTACATTCTACAGTCTATAGTTGATGCTGATTCCGTCCCTGGTTTTCGTTTCTCAGGATGTCATCAAGTTCTATTGTTCGTAGCCAGAACCACGGAGATGGTAGGAATGAGGATCCTCCTGACCAGCCTTCGTTGACAGAGTTCATGCTAGAGATGGAGAGGAACAAGCGTGAGTCCAACCACTTGTTGGCACGTATCGAGGAGAACACCGCACATCAGTCCAACAAGTCTGTGACCATTCATGACTTCATTCGCTTGCACCCACCTACCTTTCATCATTCCATCGAGCCACTCGATGCAGATGATTGGCTCCGTAGCATCACTCATAAGCTGCGTTCCGCGAACGTAGCTGAAGATGACAAGGTCACTTATGCCACATATCACCTGGAAGGTCCTGCTAGTCTTTGGTGGCAGAACTACGAGGTTATGCTTCCAGCTGGCCAGATTCCTACCTGGAAGGATTTCACTGAGGCTTTTCGCGAGCATCACATTCCCCAAGCCCTCCTTGATCGCAAGAGAGAAGAGTTCTGTAGTTTCACCCAGAGTAAGATGGCTGTTGATGCTTATAGCAGAGAGTTCGAGAACCTTGCCCGCTATGCCGCAGAAGAAGTGTCCACGGACGCCAAGAAGCAGGCTAGGTTCCGGAAGGGTCTCAACCCCAAGTTGCGTCGTGTTCTTCACCTGCATCATTGCGATACATTCCAAGCTCTTGTGAACAAAGCCATCAATGCAGAGACAGCGCAACTCACTTACGAGGAGTCTCGTAAGCACACCCGTGATTTGGGATCCTCCTCTGGTTCTAGTTCCCAGAAACGCCGGATTTGGGTTCCAAACTCCGCTCTTCCTTCCGGTTGTACACCGAGGTCATCCTATGTGGTGCCTTCCCCAGCTCAGTCGTATGTTCCACCCAGGCCTACTGGCAGACCGCTTGTTAGTGCGGGTCCCCGTCCAACCTCAGGGACTTGCTTCACATGCGGGAAGCCAGGACACTATGCACGTGATTGCTCTCAGACTAGTTATGCTCCACCCCAGCCCGAGAAGACTGTTGGCTGTATTAAGCCATCACGCAAGATGATCAGTGTCAAGTCAGCCCCCACTGAACGTGGACGTGTGCATCACGTCTCAGCTAAAGACGCTCATGATGATCCAGATGTCGTTCTTAGCACACTCCTTGTCAATTGTCACCCAGCATCAGTTCTATTTGATACTGGAGCATCTCACTCCTTCATTTCTGAAGGCTATGCCCGTTTGCACGACATATCATTTTGTGATATGCCAACTCCGCTTGAAATCCAAACCCCAGGGTCTAGATGGCAGACCACCAGAATCAGCCATGGTAACGAAATTCTTGTTGATAGACTTGTATTCCTTGCATCACTTGTAGCCCTCAAGTCTTCAGATATTAACATCATCTTGGGTATGGACTGGATGACAGCTCATCATGCCAAGATTGATTGTTACACCAGATCTGTTCAGCTTACACACCCATCTGGCAAGATAGTCACCGTCTCCACTAGAGTTGCAAAGCGTCAACTCTATTCTCTTAATGCCAGCCCTCTTCCAGACCTTGAAGATATCCCGGTAGTCCGTGACTTTCCGGATGTCTTTCCAGAGGAACTGCCAGGTGTTCCACCTGACAGAGATGTAGAGTTCGTCATAGATCTTATCCCAGGAACAGCTCCAATCTCCCGGAGACCTTACAAGATGGCACCCCTAGAACTAGCCGAGCTTAAGAAACAACTCGATGAGTCCTTGCAAAAGGGTTTCATCCGTCCTAGTTCTTCTCCTTGGGCTTGCCCCGTCCTCTTTGTCAAGAAGAAAGACGGTACGGACCGGATGGTTGTAGATTATCGTCCCGTTAATTTGGTCACGATAAAGAACAAGTATCCGCTTCCCAGGATCAACGATCTGTATGATCAGCTCGCTGGATCCTCAGTCTTCTCCAAGATGGATTTAAGGTTAGGCTACCACCAAATCAAAATCAGAAGCGGGGACATTCCCAATATAGCTTTTGTTACTCGTTATGGTCAGTACGAGTACACCGTTATGTCCTTTGGCCTAACTAATGCCCCAGCCACATTCTCCCGCTTGATGAACTCGATCTTCATGGAATACTTAGATAAGTTCGTCGTGGTTTACCTCGATGATATTCTTATTTACTCCAAGAACGAGGAAGAGCATGCCGAACATCTTAGACTTGTGTTAGAAAAACTCAGAGAGCACCGCCTTTATGCCAAGTTCTCCAAGTGTGAATTTTGGTTGTCAGAAGTGACCTACCTAGGCCACGTAATCTCTGGTAAGGGCATTGCTGTCAATCCCGAAAGAGTTCAAGCCGTTCTCGATTGGACTCCACCTGAGACCGTGAAACAAGTTAGGAGCTTCCTTGGTCTAGCTAGCTATTGTCGCCGCTTTGTTGAAAACTTCTCCAAGGTAGCCAAACCCCTCACGGAACTTCTCAAGAAAGATAAAAAGTTCGAGTGGTCCCCACAGTGTGAGTACAGTTTTCAGGAACTGAAAAGGCGCCTGACTTCTGCTCCCATACTTGTGCCACCGGATTTCACTAAAGACTTTATTATCTACTGCGACGCCTCACGACAGGGACTAGGTTGCATTCTTATGCAGGATCGTCATGTGATTGCCTATGCATCCCGACAGTTGCATCCACATGAGGAGAATTATCCTACACATGATTTAGAGCTTGCAGCCGTAGTCTATGCACTCAAGACCTGGCGACATTACCTCCTTGGTAAACGTTGCGAGATCTACACCGATCACCAGAGTCTCAAGTATATCTTCACCCAACCAGATTTGAACCTTAGGCAAAGACGTTGGTTGGAGTTGATTACAGATTATGATCTAGGGATTACCTACACCCCAGGCAAAGCCAATGTCATGGCTGATGCTCTAAGCCGTAAATCCTATTGCAACAATCTCATGTTGCAGCAAGGCCAACCACTTCTCCATGAGGAATTCTGTAAGCTTAACCTTCACATTGCGCCTCGCGGATTCCTTTCTACCTTGGTGGCGAAACCTACCCTTGTGGATCTTATCATCGAAGCCCAGAAACATGATACGGGGATTACCCGGATCAAGAGGAACATTAAGAAGGGAGTTGGTGGATGTTTCTCTATGGATGATCGCGGTGTTGTTTTCTTTGAGAATCGCTTGGTGGTTCCCAAGAAGCAACATCTTCGGCAGTTGATTCTTAAGGAGGCACATGAATCCCCTCTCACGATTCATCCCGGTAGCACTAAGATGTATCAGGACCTACGCCAGAGGTTCTGGTGGACGAGGATGAAGAGAGAAATCGCTGAGTTCATTGCTAAATGTGACGTTTGTCGTCACGTTAAGGCAGAGCATCAAAGACCTGCTGGCACCCTTCAGCCTTTAGCTATTCCTAAATGGAAATGGGATAAAGTTGGTATGGACTTCATCACCGGCTTTCCCAGGACCAAAAGAGGGAATAACGCTATCTTCGTAGTCGTTGATCGTCTTTCCAAAGTGGCTCACTTCCTCCCTGTTCGAGAGAGTATCACTGCTAGTCAGCTTGCTGACTTATATGTTTCTCGAATAGTGTCACTTCATGGTGTTCCACTAGAGATCAATTCAGACCGTGGCAGTCTTTTCACTTCTCATTTCTGGGAGAGTTTCCAAACTGCCATGGGAACCCATCTTTCCTTCAGTACCGCTTTCCACCCTCAGTCAAGTGGTCAGGTGGAACGGGTCAATCAAATTCTTGAAGACATGCTCAGAGCTTGCGTTATCTCATTCGGTATGGATTGGGAGAAATGTCTTCCTTTCGCCGAGTTTGCTTATAACAATAGCTACCAATCCAGCCTCAAGAAAGCTCCTTTTGAGGTTCTCTATGGACGAAGATGTCGAACACCTTTGAACTGGTCAGAAACCGGTGAAAGACAATTCTTTGGACCGGATATGATCCAGGAGGCAGAAGAGCAAGTTCGCATCATTCGTGAGAATTTGAAAACAGCCCAGTCTCGTCAGAAAAGCCAGTATGATCGTCATCATAAGGATATGACCTATGAAATCGGCGACCAAGCTTACCTTCGGGTTACTCCTTTGAAGGGTACCCATCGTTTCGGTATCAAGGGCAAGTTGGCTCCTCGTTACATTGGTCCTTTTCGCATTCTCGCTAAACGAGGAGAGGTTGCCTACCAATTGGAACTACCTCCGCATCTCTCCAGAGTTCATGATGTCTTCCACGTCTCTCAACTCAGGCGTTGCTTCTCGGATCCCATCCGCGGAGTGGACCACGAAACGCTTGATCTCCAAGATAACCTCACATACCGAGAGTACCCGGTTCGCATTCTTGATCAAGCAGAGCGTGTTACCCGACGTCAGAACATCAAGTTTCTCAAAGTTCAGTGGTCTCATCATTCCGAGAGAGAGGCTACTTGGGAGCGAGAAGATCGTCTTCGAATGGAGTACCCCGCTTTCTTTCCGTCGACCCCTGAATCTCGAGACGAGATTCTGTTAAGTGGGGGCGAGTTGTCACATCCCTAGTCTGGTATGACTTAGACTAGCTAGCTATTGGTGCATCATATTTAAATTTCATTTAAATTTGAAATGAGGATTGGTGGAACCCTCAGAATCATTTTTGAAAATGACCCAAATAAAAATTTCTCCAAAAGGGTCCAAGAAAATGCTCATGTTGCCCTCTGAAAATATTGGACAGAGATAAAAATCAAAACAATATTTTTAGGAGCTCATGGACATTTATTTTGGCCATTTGGATTAATTCGATAAATATTTGCATTAGAAATATATTTCTATATATATGAAATATGGCCCAAAAATTATGCCATTTATAAAAAGAGCTCTGGAATAATATATCCAGCTCCTGTAAAAAATTGGCATAATAAAATAAAATGGTTTAGTATTTTTATTAAACCAAACAAATGTCAGAAAAAAATAGAAAACAGAAATAAAAGGAAGGAGGGACTTACCTGGGGTTTTCCCTGTGCAGCCCAGCCACAGCAGGCCGGCCTAGCCAACAGGCGGCCCAGCCCACCAGGCTCCCCCTCCTCTGTCGTCTTCCTTCCCGACAGGGGAACGGAGTGTGGCCGGCGCGCGCGCGCGCCACCGCGCCACGCCTCCTCCCTCCCTGTCTGCCTGTCCTCCCCTCGCCGCTCTGGATGGATTGCACGTCGCCACGCAGCCGCCCCGGTCCCTTTTCCCCTCCCTCTCGCTCATCTCCTCCTCTGGCTCCCCCTCACTTCCACCGAACGCGGCCGCCGCCGCCGACGAGAACCACCACGGCCACAGCCACCCCCTCGCCCCTCGGTTGTGCCCACGAGCTCCGCGACGTCGTCCTCGACCCCCCTCACCGAACCACGCCCCGCCGGAAGCCCTGCAGCGTCGACTTCGAGCTCTTCTTCAACCTTCGGCCGCCGGTGACCTCGTCTTCGATTCGTGCCGTCTAGGTCGTCCCCAGGCCCACTGAGCTGCGCTTCGACCTCCCAGTGAGCTCCTCCGTCGTTTCCCCCTAACCCCACGGCCTAGCGCTCGTTGTAGCACCACTCCCCAATCGGCCCCGTGCATATGCCCGTTAGCTTTGTGGGAGCCTGCAGAACGCGTAGTAGCTACCCGTTGTTCCTTCCGTGCACGGTGGCGCCGTTTCCATCGGCGCCCGAGCTCCGGCGACCACCAAAGTCGTCGCTGGCGACGTCTCCGGCCACCCCGAGCTCAACCATCACCACCAAGAGCTGCGGCTCGTTCCCAGGAGCACGTAGATGCTCTCCGCCTCCCGTTTGGTGGCCGTAACGTGCAAATGCACTTCCCCCGCCGCTCTCGGCCTCGCCGGCGGCTAAACGCCGGCGAGATGACCGGGTTTGACCCCCAGGGTCGCTGACAAGTGGGCCCCAGGGCTTAGTCAAAGCTGACCAGCCCAGGTTTGACTCGGGGTTAACCCCCTGTCACTGACGTGTGGGTCCCACACGTCAGATTTGACCTGGACAGCCGCGTTGACCCGCTGATGCAATGATGACGTCATGCTGACGCAATTATACATTTTCTGGAATTAAAATAATTCAGAAAATCCAGAAATTGATTTAAACTTCAAAAATTCATAGAAATTCAACCGTAGCTCAGATTTAAATAATTTATATATGAAAAATTATCAGAAAAATGCAACTTTTCCATCTGTACTAGTTTCATGCATGAAAAACCAACTTATACATGCTGAATATGGGAAAACACATTATGGCATATATAAGAGACTTAATTTAGAAATGCATTTGAACCTTTGGTTCAAATGGACTTCAAACCTAGTGAACACTAGTTGCATTAGCTCAACAGCATCACATCTACATGCCATGTTCATGCATCATATTGTTGCACATGATTGTGTTTTGATTGCCGGCACCGTTCCTTCTCGATAGGTCCTGCTCCGGAGACGTTCCAGAGTACCTGTCTGTGAAGCAGTGCCTCCCTTGTTGATTTACCAGGCAAGCAAACCCCCTTGTTCATTTCGATAAAACCCTACTCTCTCGCTCCTGCTCTCAGTTATTGCATTAGGACAACAACGATTCATCTGCTACTTTGTGCTGCGGTAGTTGAACCCATTCCTCTGCATGACCTGTCATTGCCACAGTAAATAGCTGAAACCCACTAGCATGTGTAGGAGTTGATTGAAGCCACTGATGTGTTCCTACCATGCTATGCCTGCTATTGCTTAGAGTTGTGTCAGGTCTGGTTCATTGGGAATGAATTGGAGTGTCACGATATGTTCTGATGCTGAGAGTGAAGTGTGTGAACACGATTTGGTAAAGGTAGCGGTGAGAGGCCATGTAGGAGTACATGGTGGGTTGTCTCATTGGAACCGTCCTTAAGCACTGAGTTCTATGTATGTTGTCCAATGACTCGATACGACCACACATTGGGTTCCGGTAACTCGACCCCTCTCGACTTATTAACCAACTTGATCTCTGTCCAGGAGTCGCAACTAGTTTCTGGTGTTTGTAGGTAGTGCTATTTTTCTACCAAGTGGCACCCGGCAGGGTGGGCTTGGGACAGACTAGGCACACGTGGCACGGTGTACCGAGTGGCACCCGGTTGGTGGGCTCGGGAACCCTGCTCACATCGTTTGGGGCCGTAAGCGACACCCCGGCCGGATCTCCTTGCGGATGAAACCCGAATAGGCGATAAACCTGGACTAGAGTCTTGTGTGGTTAGTCAGGTCGTGGCCGACACCCTCGCCAGGCTTCCGCTTGAAGGTTGCCGAGATACATGACGTGTACATGGCGGTAAGTGGCGAGAGCGTGTGTGAAGAAGTACACCCCTGCAGGGTTAACATGATCTATTCGAATAGCCGGGTCCGCGGTTATGGACTTCTTGGATGCTTACATGGTACATAGACAACTTGAAGTGGATACCCTAAAATGCTCAAGACATGTGTGAGTGCTATGGATGGCCTTCTCGTAGGGAGACGGGGATGAATCCATAGTAGTGTATTGTATGGTGATTAGTGGACTCGTGTACGTTGTTTCACCTCCAGAGTTTCTGGTAGTCGTAGAACAGGATAGCCACAGAGTCAAAGCTGGCTTGCTGCAACTAAACCCCACGTTACCCCCTTGATACAAGTGCATGTATGATAGGATCTGATGTAAGTCTTGCTGAGTACCTTTGTACTCATGTTGCTTTATTTATGTTTTTGCAGCGGAGACTTCGGTCTTACTAGTGTTTCCATGGACTTCGACTAGTAGCTAGTACCTCAGCTACGATCTTGATCGGATGTTGTAGATAGTCAGGCTCTTCAGCCTTTTTCATTTGTAGATGTCTGTACCCAGACATGTAATGCTTCCGCTTGTTGCTTGATTGCTCTGACTGTTGGGTCATGTGACCCCTGTTTGTAATAATACTGTGACGGCTCTTCTGAGCCTTTATCTATATGAGTTGATGAGTTATGCTGTGATGCCATGTTGTACAGCACATACTTGCATGTTATGCGTACGTGTAATGTGTATTGCTATGTGTGGGATCTGACTATCTAGTTGTTTATTCCTAGTAGCCTCTCTTACCGGGAAATGTCTCCTAGTGCTTCCATTGAGCCCTGGTAGCTTGCTACTGCTCCGGAACACTTAGGCAGGCCGGCATGTGTCCTTCTTCGATCCTGTGTCTGTCCCTTCGGGGAAATGTCACGCGATGAATACCGGAGTCCTGCTAGCCCGCTACAGCCCGGTTCACCGGAGTCCTGTTAGCCCAGTGCTACAGCCTGGATTCACTCGCTGATGACCGACACGTTCGATGCTGGGTCATGGATGCCTGTCCCTGTAAGTTAGTGCCACTTTGGGTTTACGACTAGCCATGTCAGCCCGGGCTCTTTATCATATGGATGCTAGTGACACCATCATATACGTGTGCCAAAATGCGCAAACGGTCCCGGGCAAAGGTAAGGCGACCCCGTGGGGATACCGTGCGTGAGGCCGCAAAGCGATATGAGGTGTTACATGCTAGATCGATGTGGCATCGAGTCGGGGTCCTGACAGATAGTCCCACATACTTGTGGCACTGCCGCCTTGGTCACATAGGTGTCAAACGCATGAAGAAGCTCCATGCTGATGGACTTTTAGAGTCTCTTGATTACGAATCATTTGACACGTGCGAACCATGCCTCATGGGTAAAATGACCAAGACTCCGTTCTCAGGAACAATGGAGCGAGCAACCAACTTATTGGAAATCATACATACTGATGTGTGCGGTCCAATGAGTGTTGAGGCTCGCGGTGGCTATCATTATGTTCTCACCCTCACTGATGAATTAAGTAGATATGGGTATGTCTACTTAATGAAACACAAGTCTGAGACCTTTGAAAAGTTCAAGGAATTTCAGAGTGAGGTTGAGAATCAACGTGACAGGAAAATCAAGTTCCTGCGATCAGATCGTGGAGGAGAATACTTGAGTCACGAGTTTGGCACACACTTAAGAAAATGTGGAATAGTTTCACAACTCACGCCGCCTGGAACACCTCAGCGTAATGGTGTGTCCGAACGTCGTAATCGCACTCTATTAGATATGGTGCGATCTATGATGTCTCTTGCCGATTTACCGCTATCTTTTTGGGGCTATGCTTTAGAGACTGCCGCATTCACTTTAAATAGGGCTCCGTCGAAATCCGTTGAGACGACACCATTTGAATTATGGTTTGGGAAGAAACCTAAGCTGTCGTTTCTAAAAGTTTGGGGATGCGATGCTTATGTCAAGAATCTTCAACCTGAAAAGCTCGAACCCAAATCGGAAAAATGCATCTTCATAGGATAACCTAAAGAAACTATTGGGTATACCTTCTACCTCAGATCCGAAGGCAAGATCTTTGTTGCCAAGAATGGATCCTTTCTGGAGAAAGAGTTTCTCTCGAAAGAAGTAAGTGGGAGGAAAGTAGAACTTGATGAAGTATTACCTCTTGAACCGGAAAATGGCGCAACTCAAGAAAATGTTCCTGAGGTGCCTGCACCGACTAGAGAGGAAGTTAATGATGATGATCAAGATACTTCTGATCAAGCTCCTACTGAAATTCGAAGGTCCACAAGGACACGTTCCGCACCAGAGTGGTACGGCAACCCTGTCTTGGAAATCATGTTGTTAGACAACGGTGAACCTTCGAACTATGAAGAAGTGATGGCGGGCTCGGATTCCGACAAATGGCTAGAAGCCATGAAATCAGAGATAGGATCCATGTATGAAAACGAAGTATGGACTTTGACAGACTTGCCCGTTGAGCGGCGCGCCATAGAAAATAAATGGATTTTTAAGAAGAAGACAAACGCGGATGGTAATGTGACCATCTATAAAGCTCGGCTTGTCGCTAAGGGTTATCGACAAGTTCAAGGGGTTGACTACGATGAGACTTTCTCACCGGTAGCGAAGCTGAAGTCCGTCCGAATCATGTTAGTGATTGCCGCATTCTATGATTATGAAATATGGCAAATGGACGTCAAAACGGCATTCCTTAATGGTTTCCTTAAGGAAGAATTGTATATGATGCAGCCGGAAGGTTTTGTCGATCCTAAGTATGCTGACAAGGTGTGCAAGCTCCAACGCTCGATTTATGGGCTGGTGCAAGCATCTCGGAGTTGGAACATTCGCTTTGATGAGATGATCAAAGCGTTTGGGTTTACGCAGACTTATGGAGAAGCCTGCGTTTACAAGAAAGTGAGTGGGAGCTCTGTAGCATTTCTCATATTATATGTAGATGACATACTTTTGATGGGAAATGATATAGAACTCTTGGATAGCATAAAGGCCTACTTGAATAAGAGTTTTTCAATGAAGGACCTTGGAGAAGCTGCTTATATATTAGGCATCAAGATCTACAGAGATAGATCAAGACGCCTCATAGGTCTTTCACAAAGCACATACCTTGATAAGATATTGAAGAAGTTCAATATGGATCAGTCTAAGAAGGGGTTCTTGCCTGTGTTACAAGGTGTGAAATTGAGCTCAGCTCAATGTTCGACCACGGAAGAGGATATAGAAGAGATGAGTGTCATCCCCTATGCCTCAGCCATAGGTTCTATTATGTATGCCATGTTGTGTACCAGACCTGATGTAAACCTTGCCGTAAGTTTGGTAGGAAGGTACCAAAGTAATCCCGGCAAGGAACACTGGACAGCGGTAAAGAATATCCTGAAGTACCTGAAAAGGACTAAGGAATTGTTTCTCGTTTATGGAGGTGACGAAGAGCTCGTCGTAAAGGGTTACGTCGACACTAGCTTCGACACAGATCTGGATGACTCTAAGTCACAAACCGGATACGTGTATATTTTGAATGGTGGGGCAGTAAGCTGGTGCAGTTGCAAGCAGAGCGTCGTGGCGGGATCTACATGTGAAGCGGAGTACATGGCAGCCTCGGAGGCAGCGCATGAAGCAATTTGGGTGAAGGAGTTCATCACCGACCTAGGAGTCATACCCAATGCATCGGGGCCGATCAAACTCTTCTGTGACAACACTGGAGCTATTGCACTTGCCAAGGAGCCCAGGTTTCACAAGAAGACAAGGCACATCAAGCGTTGCTTCAACTCCATTCGTGAAAATGTTCAAGATGGAGACATAGATATTTGTAAAGTACACACGGACCTGAATGTAGCAGATCCGTTGACTAAACCTCTCCCTAGAGCAAAACATGATCAACACCAGAATTCCATGGGTGTTTGATTCATCACAATGTAACTAGATTATTGACTCTAGTGCAAGTGGGAGACTGTTGGAAATATGCCCTAGAGGCAATAATAAAAGCATTATTATTATATTTCCTTGTTCATGATAATTGTCTTTATTCATGCTATAATTGTGTTATCCGGAAATCGTAATACATGTGTGAATAATAGACACCAACATGTCCCTAGTAAGCCTCTAGTTGACTAGCTCGTTGATCAACAGATAGTCATGGTTTCCTGACTATGGACATTGGATGTCATTGATAACGAGATCACATCATTAGGAGAATGATGTGATGGACAAGACCCAATCCTAAACATAGCACAAGATCGTATAGTTCGTTTGCTAGAGTTTTCCAATGTCAAGTATCTTTTCCTTAGACCATGAGATCGTGTAACTCCCGGATACCGTAGGAGTGCTTTGGGTGTACCAAACGTCAAAACGTAACTGGGTGACTATAAAGGTATACTACGGGTATCTCCGAAAGTGTCTGTTGGGTTGACACGGATCAAGACTGTGATTTGTCACTCCGTATGACGGAGAGGTATCACTGGGCCCACTCGGTAATGCATCATCATAATGAGCTCAAAGTGACCAAGTGTCTGGTCACGGGATCATGCATTACGGTACGAGTAAAGTGACTTGCCGGTAACGAGATTGAACGAGGTATTGGGATACCGACGATCGGATCTCGGGCAAGTAACATACCGATTGACAAAGGGAATTGTATACGGGGTTGCTTGAATCCTCGACATCGTGGTTCATCTGATGAGATCATCGAGGAGCATGTGGGAGCCAACATGGGTATCCAGATCCCGCTGTTGGTTATTGACCGGAGAGCATCTCGGTCATGTCTACATGTCTCCCGAACCCGTAGGGTCTACACACTTAAGGTTCGGTGATGCTAGGGTTGTAGGGATATGTATATGCAGTAACCCGAATGTTGTTCGGAGTCCCGGATGAGATCCCGGACGTCACGAGGAGTTCCGGAATGGTCCGGAGGTAAAGAATTATATTTAGGAAGTGCTATTTCGGGCATCGGGACAAGTTTCGGGGTCACCGGTATTGTACCGGGACCACCGGAAGGGTCCCGGGGGTCCACCTACCCCGGGGGGGCACATGGGCTGTAGGGGGTGCGCCTTGGCCTACATGGGCCAAGGGCACCAGCCCCAAGAGGCCCATGCGCCTAGGGTTCAAGGAGGGAAGAGTCCCAAAGGGGGAAGGCACCCCCTAGGTGCCTTGGGGGGGGGGAGGGATTCCTCCCCTTGGCCGCACCCCCCTAGGAGATTGGATCTCCTAGGGCAGGCGCCCCCCCCTTGGACTCCCTATATATAGTGGGGAAGGAGGGCCTCTCATAACACATATTTGGTGCCTCCCTCTCCCTCTCCAACACATCCTCCTCCTCCATAGTACTTGGCGAAGCCCTGCCGGAGTACTGCAGCTCCATCAACACCACGCCGTCGTGCTGCTGCTGGAGCCATCTCCCTCAACCTGTCCTTCCCCCTTGCTGGATCAAGAAGAAGGAGACGTTACGCTGACCGTATGTGTGTTGAACGCGGAGGTGCCGTCCGTTCGGCGCTAGGATCTCCGGTGATTTGGATCACGTCGAGTACGCCTTCCTCATCCCCGTTCTTTGAACGATTCCGCGCGTGATCTACAAAGGTATGTAGATGCAATCCAATCACTCGTTGCTAGATGAACTCCTAGATGGATCTTGGTGAAACTATAGGAAAATTTTTGTTTTCTGCAACGTTCACCAACACGACCAATGCAGAAGATAGAGAGAAAATGAAAGATGTTCCCTATGCTTCAGCCATAGGATCTATCATGTATGCAATGCTGTGTACCAGACCTGATGTGTGTCTTGCTATAAGTCTAGCAGGGAGGTACCAAAGTAATCTAGGAGTGGATCACTGGACAACGGTCAAAAACATCTTGAAATACCTGAAAAGGACTAAGGATATGTTTCTTGTATATGGAGGTGACAAAGAGCTCATCGTAAATGGTTACGTTGATGCAAGCTTTGACACTGATCCGGATGATTCTAAATCGCAAACCGGATACGTGTTTACATTAAACGGTGGAGCTGTCAGTTGGTGCAGTTCTAAACAAAGCGTTGTTGCGGGATCTACATGTGAAGCGGAGTACATAGCTGCTTCGGAAACAGCAAACGAAGGAGTCTAGATGAAAGAGTTCATATCCGATCTAGGTGTCATACCTAGTGCATTAGGTCCAATGAAATTTTTTTGTGACAATACTGGTGCAATTGCCTTGGCAAAGGAATCCAGATTTCATAAGAGAACCAAGCACATCAAGAGACACTTCAATTCCATCCGGGATCTAGTCCAGGTGGGAGACATAGAGATTTGCAAGATACATACGGATCTGAATGTTGCAGACCCGTTGACTAAGCCTCTTCCACGAGCAAAACATGATCAGCACCAAAGCTCCATGGGTGTTAGAATCATTACTGTGTAATCTAGAATATTGAATCTAGTGCAAGTGAGAGACTAAAGGAAATATGCCCTAGAGGCAATAATAAAGTTATTATTTTATTTCCTTATATCATGATAAATGTTTATTATTCATGCTAGAATTGTATTATCCGGAAACATAATACATGTGTGAATACATAGACAAACTAAAACGTCACTAGTGTGCCTCTACTTGACTAGCTCGTTAATCAAAGATGGTTATGTTTCCTAACCATAGACATGTGTTGTCATTTGATTAACGGGATCACATCATTAGGAGAATGATCTGATTGACATGACCCATTCCATTAGCTTAGCACTCGATCGTTTAGTATGTTGCTATTGCTTTCTTCATGACTTATACATGTTCCTATGACTATGAGATTATGCAACTTCTATTTACCGGAGGAACACTTTGTGTGCTACCAAACATCACAACGTAACTGTGTGATTATAAAGAAGCTCTACAGGTGTCTCCAAAGGTACATGTTGGGTTGGCGTATTTCTAGATGAGGATTTGTCACTCCGATTGTCAGAGAGGTATCTCTGGGCCCTGTCGGTAATACACATCACATAAGCCTTGCAAGCATTGCAACTAATGAGTTAGTTACGAGATGATGTATTACGAAACGAGTAAAGAGACTTGCCGGTAACGAGATTGAACTAGGTATTGAGATACCGACGATCGAATCTCGAGCAAGTAACGTACCGATGACAAAGGGAACAAAGTATGTTGTTATGCGGTCTGACCGATAAAAGATCTTTGTAGAATATGTGGGAGCCAATATGAGCATCCAAGTTCCACTATTGGTTATTGGCTGGAGACATGTCTCGGTCATGTCTACATTGTTCTCGAACCCGTAGGGTCCGCACGCTTAACGTTACAATGACAGTTTCATTATGAGTTTATATATTTTGATCTACAGAAGTTTTTTCGGAGTCTCGGATGTGATCACGGACATGACGAGGAGTCTCGAAATGGTCGAGACATGAAGATTGATATGTTGGAAGCCTATGTTTGGACATCGGAAGTGTTCCGGGCGAAATCGGCATTTTACCGGAGTACCGGGAGGTTACCGGAACCCCCCGGTAACCTAATGGGCCTTAATGGGCCTAGTGGTGGAAGATGAGAGCAGGCCTAGGGGCTGCCGCAAGCCCCTCCCACCAAGTCCGAATTGGACAAGGAGGGGGGGCGGCGCCCCCCCCCCTTTCCTTTCTTCCCTCTCCTCCTTCCCCCCAAGTCCTAATCCAGCTAGGGAAAGGGTGGGAGTCCTACTCCCGGTAGGAGTAGGACTCCTCCTGCGCGCCTCCTCCTAG
>NC_041390.1:116831716-116833809 GCF_002162155.2 Triticum dicoccoides | reverse complement strand
ATCGTCATCAAGCTGAACGTGTGCTAGAACTCGGAGGTGCCGTAGTTTTGGTGCTTGATCGATCGGGCCGTGAAGACGTACGACTATATCAACCGCGTTGTCATAACGCTTCCGCTGTCGGTCTACGAGGGTACGTAGATCACACTCTCCCCTCTCGTTGCTATGCATCACCATGATCTTGCGTGTGCGTAGGATTTTTTTTGAAATTACTACGTTCCCCAACACATCCAACCCCCCCCCCCGCCAGCAACACTCATTATTCATCCAGAGGCAGCATCGATTGACTTCAATTAGGAGGAGTAGCGGAGGAATTGCTCGATCGGGTTTAGTTAATACCCATCGATCACTCGGGTTCAGTAACGCGCAGCCTGCAGTGCAATCTCTCAGGTTCAGTTACAACCCAAAGCCTCGCTCGGGTTCAGTTAGAGCCCAACGCCTCGCGTGCGTGTACGAGAGAAATGCGCATCGCTCGGCCCAACCACCCACCATAACCGGGAAGACCCCAATATTTTCCTCACCCTCGCTTCTACCATGGTTTTTTCCGTCATGGACGGCCCAAAGAATGTCATGCAGTTGCGTCCCCGGCCTGCCCAGGAAAAAAAGCCCATTTTCTGTCATGATTTTTTGTCATACAAGTAGGACCCCACCACATCTACGATGATACTGGGTTTTGTCACAATTATCATCATAGAAGTGTCATAAGTATGACATAATTTTTTTTCGTTCGGCCCAAAATGTCACGGATGTGTCTTTTTTTGTAGTGTAAGTGTGTGAACATGATGTGGTAAAGGTAGCAATAAGAGGTCATGTAGGAGTACATGGTGGGTTGTCTCATTTAGACTATCATTAAGAACTGAGTTCTGTGTATGTATCCAAGAACAGTCACCACCACATATTGGGATACTTAATTGATCCTCTCGACTTATTAATCGCCTTGATCTCTATCGAGGAGTTGCAACTCGTTTCTAGTGTTTGCGGGTTGTGTTAGTGGTCTACCAAGTGGCGCCTAGTACAAGCGAACTTGGGACAGACTAGGCACAGTGACACGGTGTACCAAGCATTTTTCCATCCGACGTGGTGGGCTTTGGAACCTTGCACACATCATTTGGGACCGTAATGAAAACTTCGGCCGGACTTCCCATGCGGGTTTAGCCTTAGATAGGCGATGGACCTGGACTAGAGTCTTGCGTGCTTAGTCAGGTTGTGGCCGACACCCTCGCTAGGCTTGCACTTGAAGGATGCCGAGATACATTTGACGTTGACCGAGTACCTTGGGAATCCCAGACAGAGGTCTGGTTCCTATGGAGGGTCTTGTAGATAGTCAGGCTTCTCAACCTTCTTATTTTTAGTTGTCTGTACCTAAACAAGTTAAGCTTCCGCATGTGCTTGTATGCTTGTATGACTTCGAGTGTCGAGTCATGTGACCCCTACCTGTATGGATATGTTACGTATGTCTCTTCGGAGCCTCTTAAATAAATAGTTTGAGTCGTAGAGTTATGTTGTGATGCCATGTTGTAACTACACATATCGTGCATATTGTGTGTATGTTTTGAAATGAATTGGTATGTGTGGGATTCGACACCTAGCACTACAAAAAAAGACACATCCGTTACATTTTGGGCCGAACGAAATTTTTTGCTGTCATACATATGACACTTCTATGACGATAATTGTGACAAAACCCGGTATCATCATAGATGTGGTGGGCTCCTACTTCTATGACAAAAAATCATGACAGAAAATGGGCTTTTCGTCCTGGGCGGGCCGGAGACGCAGCTGCATGACATTCTTTGGGTCGTCCATGATGGAAAAAACCATGGTAGAAGCGAGGGGGAGGAAAATTTCGAGGAGTTCCCGGTTACGGTGGGAGGTCGGGGGCCGAGCGATGCGCGTTTCTCTCGTACACGTACGCGCACGTGTGCGAGGCGTTGGCTCTAACTGAACCCGAGCGAGGCGTTGGGCTCTAATTGAACCCGAGCGATTGCACTGCAGGCTACGCGTTACTGAACCCGAGCGATCGATTGATGGCTGTTAACTGAACCCGATCGAGCGATTCCTTCGCTACTACTGCTAACTAAAGCTGATCGATTGGA
>NC_041390.1:116818019-116830704 GCF_002162155.2 Triticum dicoccoides | reverse complement strand
GTAGGAGGTCCGTTTCGTCTGATTTGCGGTACGCCACACCCCTCCCGATCAACAGGACACCCGTTTCGACCGTAGGAGGTCCGTTTCCTCCGTTTTGCGGTACGCCACACCCCTCCCGATCAACAGGACCCCGTTCCGAACGTAGGAGGTCCGTTTCCTCCGTTTTGTGGTACGCCAGGCCTCGTTTCCATCGCCTATTCAGTCCAAGCCCTCCCGATGAACACGACCACGCATTCCGTTCCGACCCATCCGGTTGGCTACCATGCGTTCCGTTGCCTCCCGATGAACACAACGCATTCCGTTGCCTCCCCATGAACACGACGCATTCCGTTGCCTCCACATGAACACGAGGATGACGTTGTTTCTCCGTTCCGACCCAGCGATGTACACGAGCCCTGGCCGTACGTATGCCCGAGTAGGCGTTCGAGACCCTTCCCGTATATACACATATGTGGTCGTATTTTCTTTCTTGCACCCTGGCCTCTATACCTACATGTACATGCTACATGCGCACCTCTACTACGACACGTGCGCGCCTCTACATCGACCAGTATGTACATACACGTTCGCGACCAGAATGACAACTCTACATACGCTTCGACCAGGTGGGTCCCGACTATCAGGCACTTTCTTGCGTGCGAAGATGTAGCTGGTGGGTCCCAGCAGTCAGGGGGGCGAATCATTTTTTTTGCCTGGAAGCACTTCCTTGCATGCGAAGGTGTAGCTGGTGGGTCCCAGTAGTCAGTGGGGAAACATTTTTTTCGTGAAATACGATGGCCTGTCCGGTGTGTCCCCATTGTCAGGTGGAGGAATAATTATTTTGCACGTAATAAGGAGGCACTTCTTTGCTGTGTCCGTGGACCCAGCTGTCAGCCTCTCCACGTACAGTCCACGTCCGATGGAAGCCGTTCCTTGACCACGTTGACCATGCCGCGCCGAGTGCACCAGGGCGGTGGACAACAGCAAGGCCTAGGAAGGGGACAATGCGGAGCCGGGGAAGACGCGGCAGTGGATGCCCACGCGTAGAGGAGTACGAGGGTTCACTGGTTTGCTGCGGTGTGAGGCTGCCGTCGCCGCAGAATAGCAGGGGGTGTGGGTGAGTAGAGGGATGGCCTGGCTAGCGGTGGGAGTAGTAGGGGGCGGTGAGGCCTCCGCCGCATCACAGCCGGCCACGGGAGGCAGGAGCACGAGGCACGACCGGTGCTGGTTTGGATGGCTGGAGCAAGAAGACCAGAGGTTGAAGAAGCATTACGGCTGTTGGGTGGACATCGTACGGTCACTGGAGCTAGAATCGTGCATATTGACTAAGTTGACAAAGCCCTCCGTCCCCGTCAACTTAGTAGGCCCACAAGTCAGCCTGCCACTATATTGGGTCCCAGCTAACAGGGGGAGTATTCATTTTTTGTGCGTAATAAGGAGGCACTTCCTTCCGTGCGAAGATATAGCTGGTGGGTCCCAGCTGTCAGCAGCGGTAATGTCTTTTTCGCGAAATACAGAGGCCCTTTCGGTGGGTCCCTGATGTCAGGTGGAGGAATCATTATTTTGCGCGTAATAAGGAGGCATTTCCTTGCGTGCGGCCGTGGACCCAGCTGTCGGCCTCTCCACGTACAATCAACTTCAGATGCATGTCGGTCGTTGACCATGTTGACCAGGCCGCGCTGAGAGCACCAGGGCGGTGGACGACGGTGAGGCCTAGGAAGGGAACGACACGGAGGCAGGGAGGACTCGGCAGTTGTTTCCCACATGGAGGGGAGTACGACTGAGGGAGTCCTGGATTAGGGGGTGTTCGGATAGCCGGACTATACCTTCAGCCGGACTCCTGGACTGTGAAGATACAAGATTGAAGACTTCGTCCCGTGTCCGGAAGGGACTTTCCTTGGCATGGAAGGCAAGCTTGGCGATACGGATATGTAGATCTCCTATCGTTGTAACCGACTCTGTGTAACCCTAGCCCTCTCCGCTGTCTATATAAACCGGAGGGTTTTAGTCCATAGGACAACATACACAACAACAATCATACCATAGGCTAGCTTATAGGGTTTAGCCTCTCCGATCTTGTGGTAGATCTACTCTTGTACTACCCATATCATCAATATTAATCATGCAGGACATATGGTTTTACCTCCATCATGAGGGCCCAAACCTGGGTAAAACTTTGTGTCCCCTGCCTCCTGTTACCATCCGGCCTAGACGCATAGTTCGGGACCCCCTACCCGAGATCCGCCAATTTTGACACCGACATTGGTGCTTTCATTGAGAGTTCCTATGTGTCGTCGCCGTAAGGCTTGATGGCTCCTACTATCATCGATAGTGATGCGGTCCAGGGTGAAACTTGTCTCCCCGGACAGATCTCTATCTTCGGCGGCTTTGCACTGCGGGCCAATTCACTTGGCCATCTGGAGCAGATCGAAAGCTATGCCCTTGGCCGTCAGGTCAGATTTGGAAATTTAAACTACACGACTAATATCCGCGGGGACTTGATCTTCGACGGATTCGAGCCACTGCCGAACGCGCCGCACTGTCACGACGAGCATGATCTAGCTCTGCTGCCTAACAGTGTCCTGAAGGTCGCACCCGCATCGGCTTCGACCCTTCATTCGGAGCCAACTGTGCCGATCGAGGATGGGTGGTTGGACGCCGCCTCGGGGGCTGCGATCCTAACGGCAATCGAGCCGAACACCAGCCCCGCACTTCGCGAGACTCGTGATTCCAAGGAGCCGGACTCCTCTCCAGACTCCCAACCATTCGCGCCTCTGCCGATCGAATCCGATTGGGCACCGATCACGGAGTTTACTGCCGCGGACATCTTTTAGCACTCGCCCTTCGGCGATACTATGAAATCACTAAAGTCTCTCTCTTTATCAGGAGAGCCCTGGCCGGACTACAGCCAGCAAGGTTGGGATACGGACGATGAAGAAATTCAAAGCCCACCCACCACCCACTTTGTAGCCACTGTCGACGATTTAACCGACATGCTCGACTTCGACTCCGAAGACATCGACGGTATGGACGCCGATGAAGGAGACGATCAAGAACCAGCGCCTATTGGGCCCTGGAACGCCACCTCGTCATATGACGTATACATGGTGGACGCACCAAAAGATGATGACGAGGAGCGGAAGGACGCACCGAAGGCTTGTTCCCTCGAAAAGCAATCAAAGCGGCGACGCAAGTGCCGCCCCAAATCCCGCCTCGACAGAAATAGAGATCACACAGACCCAACGCTAGAGCAGGGCGAACCCCTGCCGGACAACGGCAATCCGTATAATCAAACCGAACAAACAAATTCTATCAAGGATAATGGTCCGAACGACATAATGCCGGACAGGCACCCGGAGCAGCAGAATGCCTGTAAAAGGCTTGTTGCCACCGCGATGAGTCTGAAAAAGCAGAAGCAAAGGCTCAAGGCTGCGCAAGACACACTCCAAATAAGATGGAGCAAAATACTCAACACAGCAGCGATGTACGGTGACAATCGCCCCTCCAAGAGCTACCCAAAGCGAAAGCTGCTACCTGAATTCGATGAGGAGGCCTCAAACCCCCCATAACCAAATATCAAAGCAGCCACCTGGTCGGATAGACGACCCCTTTATCAACACAGAGCGGTATACAACGCCACCCGCAATACAACACGCGACCCATGCAAGGGCTCGCACCCAAAGGACGGCGCAACAAGATCCATCTATGGACCACGCAAGCGCGCCCCAGCATACAATACAACACAACAAACATCCGAACAATGCGGTACACCCAGCTAGAGGGGTGCCGCACACCCCCTATGTTTCACCGATGAGGTGCTGGACCATGAATTTCCAGAGGGATTCAAACCCGTAAACATAGAGGCATACGACGGAACAACAGACCCTGGGGTCTGGATTGAGGACTACATCCTTCATATCCATATGGCTCGAGGAGATGATCTCCATGCCGTCAAGTACTTACCCCTCAAGCTCAAAGGGCTAGCTCGTCACTGGCTTAAAGGCCTCCCCGAAATCTCCATTGGAAGTTGGGAAGAGCTCGAAGACGCCTTTCGGGCAAATTTTCAAGGGACTTATGTCCGGCCTCCGAATGCGAACGATTTGACTCATATAACTCAACAGCCCGGAGAGTCAGTCCGAAAGCTTTGGAATAGGTTTCTTACTAAAAAGAACCAGATTGTCAACTGTCCGAACGCCGAAGCCTTGGCAGCTTTTAAGCATAGCGTCTGTGATGAATGGCTCGCCAGACACCTCGGCCAGAATAAGCCGAGAACGATGGCCGCATTAACAAACCTAATGACCCGCTTTTGCGCGGGCGAGGACAGCTGGCTAGCAAGATGCAGCACCAGCGACCCCAGTACATCTGAAGTTAGAGATGGAAACGATAAATCATGGCGCAATAGCAATAACAAACGCCAGAATAAAGAAGACAACACGAAGGGCACGGCAGTAAATGCCGGATTCAAAGGATCTCGGCCAGGTCAAAAGCCGCCCCCTAAAGGCACCAGGGATGAACTGTCCAGCCTCAACAAAATTCTGGACCAAGTATGTCAGATCCATAGTACCCCTGGTAAACCTGCTAATCATACCCACAGAGAATGTTGGGTCTTCAAGCAGTCCAGCAAGCTCAACGCCGTACACAAGGGGGAGGAAACACCAAGTGAAGACGAGGACGAGCCTCCCAAGCAAGACACAGGGGAACAAAAGAAATTTCCACCACAGGTCAAAACAGTAAATGTGTTACACGTGATCAAGGGAAAAAAACAACGCGGCACTCCCAGGAAAATATACCCAAGTACCTGTCACCGCGAGGTCCTGCCACTGGTCGTCTCAACCGATCACTTTCGACCATCGCGATTACTCAGCAAGTATCCGACACGCAGGATGGGCTGCCCTGGTATTAGACCCAGTAATTGGTGGATATCACTTCACACGAGTCTTGATGGACGGTGGCAGCAGCCTAAACCTAATATATCAGGATACAATCCGCGGGATGGGGTTAGACCCAGCACAAATTTGCCATAGCAATACTACCTTTAAAGGAGTAACGCCAGGGCAAGGGGCTCGTTGTACGGGCTCCCTCCTACTACAAGTTATATTCGGCTCCCCCGATAACTTCCGTCGCGAGCATTTAACCTTCCACATCGCTCCGTTTCAAAGTGGCTATCAAGCACTGCTCGGACGCGAAGCTTTCGCTTGCTTTAATGCAATACCACACTACGCCTCCCTCACACTCAAGATGCCCGGTCCACGTGGCATCATCTCAGTGCACGGAAATATCAAGCGATCTCTGTGTGCCGAAGAGAGTGAGGCTGCCTTGGCAGCTGCACACTAAAGGCGCCCGGACCAGCGAAAGCATCCAATAGGTCGTCAAGACCTCAGACACAACTAATCGAGTCCAGCACCGCTACTTGTACCGAATAAATGGTCACACCCCTATTTGTCAATACAAGGGGCTCAACGCGTGCAGACAAGTGGCAATTTCTTCTCATCTTGAATTATACATGGTTTCTTTAAAAATTATCGTTTTGCACGACAACTTTTTCACCTAAATTCCTCTCTTTTACATACGATCATCTTGCTACACCCGTCCAGGATACGGCACAACGAAGACACGTGCAGCAGGGACCCGCTCCAAGGATTCTTTTTAGATTAAGACCCTGCGTAAACCTTTTTTACTGTCTCTTGTTGATACATATCCACCATTGATAAGGATGCTGACGTCTTGGCATGTGGCCACGCCAGAACAATGCACGTACCTGGACATAAGGGGCTTCTTACAATGGCCATTATTTAGGCCTGGTTTATACCACTAAGACCGAATACCTTAGGGAGTGTTCGGCATCGCGAGTTTGGCCTTATATGCATCAGCTCCGAATCATTGTCTTTGGTCAAATCTTGGGTTTGCCCGGCTCCTGTGTTTTGGTGCCTTACGTTCCGCTTTACCGGCTAAGGTAGCACCAGGAGAACTACTGCGATTGTGCCCTGGTTCATCCAGACGAGCACCTCAGTAGAGAAAGCCGAAAAATGACTGTCATGATATAGCGTGAGACTGGTCAACCACTCGATGACCTGTTGGAATGTTAGAATTCCTCCGCCTTAACGAAGGGCCGTTTTTCAGCCAGGCATGTACGCACCCCGGGATCGAGAGACTGTGGAGCCACCAGGGGCTATTTAGTAGCCCCACTGTCAAAATCCTATGGCTAAGTGAAAGTGCTAAAGCATTATAGCCCGGTTGCCTCGCTCGCTCCGCTATCACCTACTTAATAGGAGCAAGCCGTTGGGTTAAGTGTGAACACGTGTTTTTGCGAGCACCTCCGCATTATATGCGTGAGGGTTGAAGCCGACGGCTGCAATCTTTCAGGTTATACACATGTATACATAAACGGCCGCTCAGGAGGCATCATATTACTTTCAGGCAAAAGTATAAAAATAGCCTTATAAAAATTTATAAAAGCATTTCGCTTACAATGAGATAACATATCACTCAAACATAATATTTTTTGAGCACTGGGTCTCTATCAAACGAGCACCCTCAAGAACTTCTTCAAAGTAGTGCTCAGCAGCCATTCGGCCTATGGCCGAATCCCGCGCAGCAACAGTGGTAGCATCCATCTCCGCCCAGTATGCTTTAACACGGGCAAAGGCCATCCGTGAGCCCCATATCCATGCCGACCTTTTCATCGCATCAATGCGCGGCACCACGTCAAGGAGCTACTGCACCAAGCTGAAATAGCTGTTCGGTTTTGGCCTTTCTGGCCATAGTTGATCCACAACAGACCTCATGGCGAGTCCGGACAACCTATTCAGTTTGGCCCATTCGGCTAATTGGTCAGTCAATGAAAGCGGATGCTCGGGAGAATGTAATTGTGTCCAAAACAGCTGGTCCACTCCATGGTCCGTCTGACCCTGGAAGTACTTGGCTGCATCGGCAGCACTCGCCGCCAAATCCATATACACATCCTCCGAACTCCACAGCCGATCCAGAGGGGCATACCGTGGATCTCCGAACTTCCTCCGTAACATAAAGGATTTCCCAGCTACAATATCCCTGGCTTCCCGCAGCTCCTCCGTCTTCGCCCTCATAGCAGAGCGGGTATCTTTTCTCGCAGCTGCAGCCTTCTCAAGGTCTGATGCCTTCGCTAGGTTTTCCTTTTCAAGAACCCGGCAACGGTCGGCGGCGGCTTTTAATTCTATGGCCATCTTGGCCATCTTATCTCGGCTCTCGCCATGCGCGGTCTTCTCGGCTTTCAACTCTTCGGCCGCCTTCAAAGTAGCCGCATTACCAAACCTCGCTTGTTCCTTGGCTCGGGCAAGTTCTGACCGCAAGGCTTCAACAGTGGCAGCTCCATCTACAGTCACAACATATTAAAGATACTGGCATCATGCTGCTCTTAATATGTGGCGTTTACCAGACAATGACACTTACCCTGTGCCTCATCAAGCCTTTTGTTAACAAGCTCGATGTCGGCGTCTACCGCATCCAACTGCCGTTTTAAATGGGCAAACTCACCAGTCCGGCTAGCCACCAGAGCTTCCATCACCTGCACATAAAGGCAGTATGGTTATTACCTGGGAATACGATCCTCTATTCATTGTCGTTTCCGACAACAACCAGAGTCTCAGGGGCTACTATCTATACAGGGCACACCTAGCATGTGCAGGACTATCATACGTTATTTTACGTACCTGAAAGCCTGTCAGTAGACTCATAAAAGCTTCATGCAATCCGCTTTCGGCGGACGTGATTCTCTCCACCACCGTATTCATCAGCATACGGTGTTCATCTGAGATGGCCGCTCGCCCCACCAACTCCCTCAGAACATCCGATCGCACACTAGACAGTGCCGGACTCTTTTGTCTGCTCTCTTCGGGATCCGGACACTGGGAGCTTCGGGGGTCAATGGGTTTATCTTTTGGCCTCACCGGACTCGGAGAGGCCCTCCACGACGACACTTCGGGGTCGCCCGCTTCCGGAGCGGAGGAGTCCAGAAGAGGCGTTTCGCTCTCCATCATCTCTGGAAGAAGATCCCCCAAAGACGAGCTCATTTGAGAGGGGCTAAGGCCCGAACTGCAAAAGATATATGCGGTGGTTATTGCCTCAGAAGGAAAAAAATGGCATACATGTGCTATTACAGTATTTTCGAGTCACTTACGACTCGCTGGAGAATTGATCTCCCCACGGACTTTGTGCGGCAAAAGCGCCCCCCAAGGTAGAACCCTCTGTGGGAGACT
This sequence comes from Triticum dicoccoides, assembly GCF_002162155.2. NCBI lineage: Eukaryota > Viridiplantae > Streptophyta > Magnoliopsida > Poales > Poaceae > Triticum > Triticum dicoccoides. The sequence goes on along the minus strand of NC_041390.1, from coordinate 116,822,491 downwards.
TCTTCTCCCGTTTGGAAGCTTCGGCTTCCGAATTCTTGGGCGCAGTCCTTTTCCTCCTTCGGTTGTCTTCCTTCATGGAGACGCTCGTTCCCTTGGTTAGGATGGGCAGCGTTGGGGGCCCGTGTCCGCCCGTATTATCCTCCCCAGTATCTTCCTTCAAGGGCTCCGGGCAGGGTGCGACCTGGAGCATCTTTTCCAGTACCGGATTTTCCAAACCCTCAGGGAGGTGGGCCGAACACTGAATCAACTTCGCCTTTGTTAGCCAGTCCTGGTCAAAAAGCAAACTCTCAGAAATAACTTCATAACAAATGAGAGATAGTATGTTCGGCTGGAAGATTCCTTACCTGTTCGGCGGCGCGGTTACTGCTCAGGCCCACGTCCTCGGTGATTTCTGGACACTCTACCTAAGGTCCGAAGAATGACTTGTACATCTCCTCGTGCGTCAGGCCGAGGAAATTTTGAATGACACGCGGTCCCTCGGGATTGAACTCCCACAAGCGAAGAGGTCGGCGTTTGCAAGGATGGACTTGACGAACCAGCATAACTTGAATTACCGCAACCAAATTAAAGTCTCCGTTGAAGAGATCTCGAATGCGGCTCTGCAGTAAAGGCATGTCCTTGGCTAGACCCCAGCTCAGACCTCTGCTGATCCATGACATTAGTTGTGGTGGAGGGCCCGAGCGAAAAACAGGGGCGGCTGCCCACTTGGCACTTCTAGGAGCCGTTATGTAGAACCACTCCTGTTGCCACAATTCAGACACCTCTAGAATGGAACCTTTGGGCCATGGAGCTCCCGTCATCTTGCGTATTGAGGCACCTCCACACGCCGCATGTTGCCCCTCGATCATCTTCGGTTTTACTTCAAAGGTCTTGAGCCACATGCCAAAGTGAGCGGTAACCCGGAGGAAGGCCTCACACACGACAATAAATGTCGTGATATGAAGAAAGGAGTCCGGAGCTAGATCATGGAAATCTAGCCCGTAATAAAACATCAAACCCCTGACAAAAGGATCCAGAGCAAGGCCTAGACCTCGGAGGAAGTGAGAGACGAACACGACGATCTCGTTGGGTTCGGGGGAGGGGATGGCCTGCCCTCGGGCAGGCAGCCGATGCGGAATCTCGGCGGTCAGATATCTGGCCTCCCTCAATTTTTTGATGTCTTTTTCCGTGACGGAGGAAGGCATCCATTGGCCTTGAAGGCTAGATCCGGACATGATTGAAGGTTCGGAGCACCTGACCTGAACTTCGGGTGTTTGAGCTTGAGGTGGGGGAAGGATTCGATTTAGCATGGGAGCGAAAAAATAAAAGCCTTGCCCCTTTATAAAGAGGGTGAATATCAAGCGTCCTCTCCGTGGCCGTTTGGACTTGCCTATAGTCTAGGAGTCCTAAAAGCGGTTGGGTTACCCACGCCCGTATTAATGAGAATCCCGGAATAAGGGGACACGATCTCTGCTTTAATAAGACGTGCCAAGGCAACCGCCTCGCATAACATGCTGAGGCGGCGTAATAAAACGATTCGGATACAGGCTTGGCCGTGGTGCGATGTCACACTACGGAATACGTCAGCAGACTGGGTTTGTGTAAATATTATTCTCTCTATGGAAATTTGTGGAAACTTATTTTGCGGAGCCGGACACTATCTTTGTGTTCAAAATCTTCTATGAAGTACTTGGAGGAGGAACCCGCCTTGCAATGCCAAAGACAATCTGCATGCCGAACTTGTCTTCATTGAAGCCTGGTTCAGGGGCTACTGAGGGAGTCCTGGATTTGGGGGTGTTCGGGTAGCCGGACTATACCTTCAGCCGGACTTCTGGACTGTGAAGATACAAGATTGAAGACTTCGTCCCGTGTCCGGAAGGGACTTTCCTTGGCGTGGAAGGCAAGCTTGGCGATACGGATATGTAGATCTCCTATCATTGTAACCGAGTCTGTGTAACCCTAGCCCTCTCCGGTATCTATATAAACCAGAGGATTTTAGTCCGTAGGACAACATACACAACAACAATCATACCATAGGCTAGCTTCTAGGGTTTAGCCTCTCTGATCTCGTGGTAGATCTAGTCTTGTACTACCCATATCATCAATATTAATCAAGCAGGACGTAGGGTTTTACCTCCATCAAGAGGGCCCGAACCTGGGTAAAACTTCGTGTCCCCTGCCTCCTAGTACCATCCGGCCTAGACGCACAGTTCGGGACCCCCTACCCGAGATCCGCCGGTTTTGACACCGACAATGACTGTACGAGGGTTTACTGGTTCGTCTGCCGTCGCCGGAGAATAACAGCAGGTGTGGGTGAGTAGAGGGGTGGCTAGGCCAGCGATGGGAGTACGGTGGGGCGGTGAGGCCTGCGCGGCAGCAGAGCCAGCCGCGGGGAGAAGGGAGCAGGCAGTCCCGCCAACGCTTGTTTGAGCGGCTGGAGCAGGAAGAGCAGAGATTGAAGAAGCACGACGGCCGTTGGATGGACATTGTACGGTCACTGGAGCTAGAATCGTTCATATTGACTAAGTTGACAAAGCCCTCCGTCCCCGTCAACTTAGTAGGCCCATAAGTTAGCCTCCCACCATGGTGGGTCCCAGCTAGCAGGGGGGTATTCATTTTTCAGTGCGTAATAAGGAGGCACTTCCAGTGGGTCCGAGCTGACAGTGGGGGGCACGTTTTTTTGTGAAATACTATGGTCCGTCCTGTGGGTCCCAGCAATCATGGGCAAACATTTTTTTGCGAAATACGATGGCCCGTCTGGTGGGTCCCAGCAGTCAGGGGGAAATGTTTTTTCCGGGAAATACTGGTGGCCCGTCCGGTGGGTCCCTGCTATTAGGTGGAGGAATAATTATTTTGCGCGTAATAAGGAGGCACTTCCTTGCGGCTACCGTGGACCCAGCTGTCAGCCTCTCCACGTACAGTACTCTTTCGATGGAAGTCGGTCCTTGACCACATTGACCACGCCGTGTCGAGAGCACCACGGCGGTGGACGATGGTGAGGCCTAGGAAGGGAACGACGCGGAGCCGGGGAAGACGCGACAGCGGATGCCCACGCGAAGATGAGTATGAGGGTTCACTGGTTCGGCTGCGGTGTGAGGCTGCCGTCGCTACAGAATAATAGGGGGAGTGGGTGAGTGGAGGGATGGCCTGGCCAGTGGTGGGAGTAGTATGGGGACGATGAGGCCTCCGCGGCAGCACAGCCGGCCACGGGAGGTAGGAGCATGCGGCACGACCGGCGCTGCTTTGGGCGGCTGGGGCAAGAAGACCAGAGGTTGAAGAAGCACTACGGCCGTTGGATGGACATCGTTGACCACGCCACGCCAAGAGCACCAGGGCGGTGGACGACGGCGAGGCCTACGAAGGAAATGACACGGAGCCGGGGAAGACACGGCAGTGGCTGCCCATGCGGTGGAGAGTACGAGGGTTGACTAGTTCGGCTGCCGTCGACAGAAAATAACAGGAGGTGTGGGTGAGTAGAGGGATAGACAGGCCAGGGATGGGATCATGATGGGGCCGTGAGGCCTGCCCGGCAGCACTTCCGGCCACGGGAGGCGGGAGCAGGCGATTCCGACGGCGCTGGTTTGGGCGGCTGGGGCAGGAAGATCAGAGACTGAAGAAGCACGATTGCCGTTAGATTGACATCTAACGGTCTGACGCTGGTAGAGTCGATTGTTGATGTCACATCCCTAGCTGCTGGTAGTGCTCTAGGCTAGCTTCATGTTTGCATCATGTTTAAATTTTGCCTAAATTTGAAATGGGGATGTTCAAAACCCTAGCATTAAATCAACTCAACTAGGGTGAATTAAAATCTTTTCAATAAACCCAAAAGGTTCCTAAGAAAAGTTCATGATTTCTGGTTAAGGTGGAAACCTCTGCCAAAAATAATGATTATATTCTTAGGTCATTTTTGGATTTTTGAATTAAATCATATTGTATTTGACTTTGGGCATTTAAATACTATAAATAATTTAAATGCTCAAATAAATGTTGGAAATTGATAAGGGTCACTGAAATAATTCAGAAAGTACCCATAATTATTTCCAGGATTTTATAAAATGATTTGATATTTTAAAACAAATCAAAAACAAATTGCAAGAAATAGAAAAAATATAAAACAGAATAGAAATAAAAGAGAGGAGAGAAACATTACCTGCAGCCCACCTGGGCCACTTACCTGCTTACCAGAGCCGGCCCAGTTCCCCCAGCCGGCCCAGCCCACCTCCTCCTCCTTTGTCCTCTTCCTCCTCTGCCAGGAGGACGAGCAGAGGCGAGGCGTGGCGCTCGCCGACGCTGCCCCGGCCACCTCCTGCTTTCCCCCCCCCCTAGCCACCTCCTGCTTCCTCCCCAGCGACGCCCCGGACGACGCCACGCACCCCCTGCACCGCTCCCCTCTCCCCGTGCCCCTCTTCCCCCCCTGTTCGCCTCTCCCTCTCGCTCACCGAATGCACCGCCGCCGCCGACGAGCACCACCGCACCCACCGTCTCCCCCTCGA
>NC_041390.1:116809586-116817497 GCF_002162155.2 Triticum dicoccoides | reverse complement strand
CCACCGACCCACGGCCCCCCCCGGAAGCCCCGCAACACCGCCACCATCGCCGTTCCGTCGCTGGCCACCGAAGCTCGCCGCCGTTCGATTCGCCGCCGACAGGACATCCCCGAGCCCACTGACCAACCCTGCGGAACCGCTGTGAGCTCCTCTGCCGTTCGCCCCTTTTTCCCGTCGCTCCGCATGCTCCCTAGCGCTAGCGCTGCTGTGCCCGAAGCTCGCCGCCGCCGCGCCTCATCGCCGGCGTGGCTAGAGCCACCACAGCTCGAATCCGAGCACACCGCTGTGCTCAGAGAACTCCCAGGAGGCCGTAGCGGCCACCAGCCCTCCTCCCATGCACCGTAGCGCCAACTCCACTGTTGCCCGAGCTCCGGCCGCCGCCGCGAGCTCGCCTCCGGCGAACCCCGGCCACCCCCGCACCTCCCGTTGGTTCCTCTAGATGCGCACGGGTGCGGGCTACCTCCTGGTGCCCTTGGCTCGTCGATCCGATGCCCCTAGCGCAAGTCCGGCGTTCCCCCACCGTGCGGAATGGTCGCCGCCGGCGAAACTCCGGCAGGAGCTGATGTGGCCGGTCATTAGGGACTAACTACCCCGCTAATCACCCACTAGGCCACTGACAGCGGACCCCACCCCTGGTCAAACCCCAGTCAGCGCTGGGTTTGACCGGGATTAGCTCCTGTGTCACTGACGTGTGGCCCCCACACGTCAGGTTTGACCTGGACCAGCCCGTTGACCCTGCTGACGTCACTGTGACGTGGTGCTGACGCCATAATTCATTTTCTGGAATTATTTTAATTCTAATAATTCAGAAAATCCAGAAAATTATATAAACTTCTAAAAATCATAGAAAATTAACCGTAACTCCAAATTAAATTATTTATATATGGAAAATTATCAGAAAAATTCAAGGAATCCATCTGTACCATTTTCATGCATGTTAGAACAACTTATAGCTGCTGTTTAGCACAAATCATATAAAGGGCATTTAAATAATCACATATGGAGTTTAAATTTGAATCTTGTATTCAAACCAACCCCATTTAACTTGTTGCTAGATGCATTAGCCCAAAACACATTCATTTTGCCATGTCATGATCATGCATCATATTGTGCATTGCATTGATTGTGTTTCTTTCTGTGTTGCCGGTATTTGTCCCCTCTCGATAGACGTGATACCGATGATGTGATCGTTGACACTGATGAAGACTAAATGTTATCTTCAGAAGTGCCAGGCAAGCAAAACCCCCTTGTTCATTCCGATAAAATCCCACTCTCTCGCTCCCGCTCTCTTTTACTGCATTAGGACAACATCGATTCATCTGTTACTTGCTGCGGTAGCTGAACCCCTTTATCCTTTGCATGACCTGTCATTCCACAGTAAATAGATGAAACCCACTAGCATGAGTAGGAGTTGTTTGAGCCCTGTTGTGCCTACTCATTCATGTTTGTTTGTCATGCCTGCTACTGCTTAGAGTTGAGTCAGGTCTGATTCATCGGGGATGAATCAGAGGTGTGTGAACATGTCCTACTGTGTGTGAGCTAAGTGTGTGAACACGATTTGGTAAAGGTAGCGGTGAGAGGCCATGTAGGAGTACATGGTGGGTTGTCTCATTGCAGCCGTCCTCAGGAACTGAGTTCTGTGTTTGTGATCCATGATTCAGCTACTACCACGCATCGGGCCCGAAACCAATGGACCCTCTCGGCTTCTTAATCACCCTTGTCCTCTGTCCAGGAGTTGCAAGTAGTTTCTGGTGTTTGTAGTATGCTGGAGGCCGTGGACAGCCCTGACCGTAGGGGTGGGCTGTGATGCGGTAGGCACGTGGCCGGGTAAACCGGGCACCCGTTTGGTGTCACGGAACCCTGTACACATCGTTTGGGGCTGTGAGCGAAACTCCGGCCGGATCTCCTCATGGATGGAACCCGAATAGGCGATAAACCTGGACTAGAGACTTGAGTGTTTAGGCAGGCCGTGGCCGACACCCACGTTGGGCTTCCGCTTGAAGGTTGCCGAGTACATGTCGTGTAAACGGCGGTAAGTGGTGAGAGCGTGTGTGAAGAAGTACACCCCTGCAGGGTTAACCTAATCTATTCGAATAGCCGTGTCCACGGAAAAGGACCTCTGGGTTGCTTATATCAGTTCATAGACAAGTGAAAGTGGATACTCTAAAATACGCAAGATAAGCGTGAGTGCTATGGATGGCGTTCTCGTAGGGAGACGGGAGCGGATCCATAGTGGTGTATTGATATGGTGAATATGTGGACTCGTGTGCGCCACCTCAAAAGAGTTACTCGCAGTCGTAGTTCAGGATAGCCACCAAGTCAAAGCTGGCTTGCTGCAGTTAAACCCCACCATCCCCTTTGTTGATAATGATGCATATGTAGATAGTTCTGATGTAAGTCTTGCTGGGTACATTTGTACTCACGTTTGCCTACTTTATGTTTTGCAGAGAGACTTCGGTCTCGCTAGTAGTTCCATGTGGGCTTCGACGTTTAGCTTGATACCTCAGCTACGATCTTGTGCCCTCGGCAGGATCTGATAGATAGTCAGGCTTCTCGGCCTTTTTCATTTATAGATGTCTGTACCCAGACATGATAGCTTCCGCTTGTGCTTGGACTTGTATACTCTGAATGTTGGGTCATGAGACCTATGTTTGTAATATCTCGCTCCTCGGAGCCTAATGAATAAATACTTGATTTGTAGAGTCATGTTGTGATGCCATGTTGTATTTGCACATATCGAGCATATTGTGTGTATGTTATTGAAATGCTTGGTATGTGTGGGATCTGACCATCTAGTTGTTTATCTTTAGTAGCCTCTCTTACCGGGAAATGTCTCCTAGTGTTTCCACTGAGCCATGGTAGCTTGCTACTGCTCCGGAACACTTAGGCTGGCCGGCATGTGTCCTTCTTCGTTCATGTGTCTGTCCCTTCGGGGAAATGTCACGCGATGAATACCGGAGTCCTGTTAGCCCGCTACAGCCCGGTTCACCGGAGTCCTGCTAGCCCAGTGCTACAGCCTGGATTCACTCGCTGATGACCGACACGTTCGATGCTGGGTCATGGATGCCTGTCCCTGTAAGTTTGTGCCACTTTGGGTTTACAACTAGCCATGTCAGCCCGGGCTCCTTATCATATGGATGCTAGCGACACTATCATATACGTGTGCCAAAAGGCGCAAACGGTCCCGGGCAAAGGTAAGGCGACACCCGTGGGAATACCGTGCGTGAGGCCGCAAAGTGATATGAGGTGTTACATGCTAGATCGATGTGGCATTGAGTCGGGGTCCTGACAGTGTTGGTATCAGAGCTTGACTGCCTGTAGGATTACCAAGCCAAACTGGTCGAAGTTGAGTCTAGAAATTCTTTAGTTATATAAGGGAATTGATTGTGGGATGGAACGTAAGGCTCTTTTTACTCCTTATACCTCATGGCCTTCTGATCTGAGTCATCATCTTCTCTTCTACGGGGATTAAGAACTAGGCTTTCTCTTCTTTCTATCAGGATCACGTGTTACTAATCCGTAGACTTATAAGATTGTTGGATTTAAGCTTGAGTTCAGTTTCTACTACTTCCGTATGTTAATTGTTGATCTCGAAACCTTGATATCGTGCTTCTGAGTGGTTATGCCACCATTTTGTGAATGTCTCAAATCTTTTCTGAGCATTTACAGCCGTTATGCTGTCCGAGTCATCCCAGGTTTCTAAATAGTTTGAAGCAATTTGCAAAATCCTTTCCCTCTGGTTTCGATGTTCCTTTATGCCAGCTCAATCACACTAATTGTTGAGTTGAGGTAATTTATTGCCCTGACATATATGTTGGAGCTATTATTATGACCCTAGGTGTCTTAGGGGATCACCTAGTAATTTAGCCATGATTGGTGTCCCAGTGTGATGATTTTGGCCTTTATCCTCGAAAGCATTCCGTGATGCTACTTAGTAATAGGTATTCTGTTCCTGGGTTCTTGAACCCGAGATTTACTCCACCTACTTCGTGTTGATAGTAATTGTTAGTGCCTTCAGGATATTAGTAACCTTTGCGATAGTCCTTGAAGTCCGTGGTATCTTCTTCTTCCAAATACCATGAACTACTTATGGCAGAAGTTCCTCGTTGAACTGAAATATCACAACAGGATTATTCTTGAGGAGTTCTCCATTCATAAATCGTGACTCTGCCAGTTCTACCTTTCTGCATGGGTTATCCGGAAGAATTATGTTGAACTCGGTTCGACATACTAATTTATGCATCCACAACTCAGAAAGTTATATGTTCCTTTGAGTTGTCCCTCTTTAGTTGTCTACTGACCTTCGTCTATCAATTGATAGTCAAGAGTATGAGCGCGTTCGTTTGTCGATGCCTATTACTCTTGTGGCCCGTCAAGCCATTCCGTCCTGAATGACTAGGAGAAACAAACTCCAGTACCTCATCCATATTTAGGATTGGGTCAAAGTAGTTGTGTTCCGCAGATCAAGTTACAATCCAGCTTCTGGTCTGCTCTACCCTGAAGTATTACCTTCTTTATGACAGGAATTTCATGAGAATTGCACCACCTTTTGTGAATTCTTGACATAGTGATACTTCTCGCCATCCTTTTTCATTCCTCGGTTCCGTGTTGATGCAACCGGAATACCGACAAATGAATTGTGATGTGTGAAATCAATACTCCTAGCAACCTCGTTGCTTGGTAGTTAAAGGATAATAATTTTATTCTTAGTATGTTGGTTATTGAATCACCATTCTAAGATTGATCGTGCTACCTAGTCCTTATTTCCTGGTGCACTCTTTGATTGATGAGTTAGGATTTGTCAAGTCCTCGCCCATTTGATCATATCATCTTGCCCTGAAAAGCAAGATTGTTCTCGAGCTTAGTAACATATCGGTGGTTCGTGATTTTCCGAAGATCTTCTCGGAAGTACCACGAGGTCGTCACCTGTCCGTTATGTTGAGCCCGTGATCAAGTTGGTTTCTTGTGAACCACCTTCTTTCCAAGAATCGGTGTTAGATATCCCTGAGCTAGTTGGTTAAGCTGGACAACAACTTGGAGAGTTGGAAGATAAAAACTTGTCTGACTTAGTTTGTTCCAAAGGGATATTCTTGTGTAGTGTGTGTTGAAGAAAGATGATATCTTCATCGATTGGTCCCTGTGATCAGTTGCTGGACCTATTGTCTTATCAATCCCTTGATTTGAGTGTGGGCTATCGTCAAATCAAATCAGTACCAACGATGCTCGTAATGTTGTCCTACTCGTGGTTGATCCCTCGAGCATACACCATTACATCTTTGGTCTGACCAATGCTATCACCGTGTTCACATGATGGTGGAAGTCCAGTGATATGGAAATTCCGATGAGTTGCTGTTGAGCCCATCAGTAGCATTTTGTCTCCCCCCATGAATCATGTTGAACATCAACCTAGTGTTGGAAACTTGTGTAAGCATTTCTTCGTGTTTCGTTCATGAAGCATATGTTTGAATGAAAGTAGTGATTTTCCCTAATTCATGTGCATATGATGCAAGTTGCCGCCATGAATTCGAGGAAGATTGTTTTGTTTCCTTGGAATCATCCCAAATCAGTCATGCACACGTGCGAAGTATTCTGTGGTCTGGAGACTTGCAACCTTCATTCCATATGTGTCCCGAGCACACCAAGCCACTGATTGATTTGTTCAAGGGGAAGAAGTTCCTTCATAAGAGCTAATCATATGACTTATGCAAGGACTTCGTTATCCACGGTGATGGTTCCCAACCAGAACTCGGTAGTGTTTTATTGTAAGACTACCACGTGGTCATGCTTATCCGGGACAACGTGTTCACATGTTTGTAGCAGAACCAGCTCATGTTTTGGAGCTTGCTATCGTAGTTCATCTCCCGAGTATCCCGCAACGTCATCTCGTCGATTTGTGTTGCAAACTTTCGTTTTTCTTCCTAGACTCGATGAGTCTGGAATATCCTGACACCAACCAGATCTGAATCTCAGGCAGATATGATGGTTGGAATATTTCCCAAGAATTATAATATTGGTCGCGCGATAATCGGTAAAGTGGATGTCGTGGCCAACACACCCAGCCGGAAGACCTGTTATTATAATATCTTGATTGATGAAGTTGACCACCTCCCCATAGGGATTTCGTAGGATTTACTCCCTAGCTGCCCCTATGGATTTCTGTGTTCCGAAGTCCGACCTTTTACTTGATGTCCTAGATATCAAACCATATCTATGGGTGGATTACGCTAGCACATCAAGGAGAACATTAGAAGCGGAGTGCTAAATGTCTCTCGGTCGATCATCCAGATTTTATTTGCTTGGCCTCGCTAAGGTGAAATCTGAGAAAGTGTTATCCTCCTTCGCATCTGCATCGTCCATCGCTATTTATCATGGTAGTATGTTGTGTTGTCAGCACCCTTGACGCGGTTGTTGATAAAACCTTGATGATTATGGAAATGCTCAAGTTCTTGAGAGCACGCACAAGCACTACGTGTTATCATCATCTCTAACTGGGATTCCTCTCAGTTTCCTCGGCAAATGCTATGACCTTTTCAAACAGTGAATTCACTCTCTTTTGTTGGGTTCTTCCCCAGTTACCAGAATCATTCCCAGCATTTGCATTTTGTTCCTAGCTTGCACCGCCAATGTGCCATTCTACCATGGGTCTCTTCCATTTCCGGTGATAAGCAAATTCATCCATTATGTTGTCTTCAACAAGGTAATCCACATCATCCAAGTCCGAGTATGCCATTCTACCGACCCCCTCCAAACGATCGCTCGAGAATTGCCTTAGGCTGGTTTAAAGAGTTTCAATGATCTCTGAATCAAAAGTAATTCTTTTTTCCACTTAAGGGGATATCTCTACGAGTCACCTTCCCTAAGGTGTATCGTTATGGTATCATGGCAACTCAACTCCTCGCTACGTTGACAATCGTTTACCACCTTCTTAGGTATGAAATTGTTGTCTACCTAGTGAACCTTCGTCATCCGTTTCTTCCACCCCTATTGATGTGTATCTCGTGTCTCAACCCGAAAGATTGTTCTATGTCTCATTCCGTAAGTTAATCTTGAGTTGTTCGATCTTCGAGGAGATCGACCCTTCTAGAGTCTCCTTCTTCCCTCCATGTCATGTTGGCAGGATTTCTCAGAACAAGACATCAAGACAATGATGGTGAATGAATCAACGTTCAACTGAAGTGCACCCTGGATCGTGAGGATTATACTAGTTTGCGTTTCCCCTTCATCCTACCCTACGCTTGAATCTCGAGACGAGATTCTTGTTTAGTGGGGGTGAGTTGTCACATCCCTAGCTGCTGGTAGTGCTCTAGGCTAGCTTCATGTTTGCATCATGTTTAAATTTTGCCTAAATTTGAAATGGGGATGTTCAAAACCCTAGCATTAAATCAACTCAACTAGGGTGAATTAAAATCTTTTCAATAAACCCAAAAGGTTCCTAAGAAAAGTTCATGATTTCTGGTTAAGGTGGAAACCTCTGCCAAAAATGATGATTATATTCTTAGGTCATTTTTGGATTTTTGAATTAAATCATATTGTATTTGACTTTGGGCATTTAAATACTATAAATAATTTAAATGCTCAAATAAATGTTGGAAATTGATAAGGGTCACTGAAATAATTCAGAAAGTACCCTTAATTATTTCCAGGATTTTATAAAATGATTTGATATTTTAAAACAAATCAAAAACAAATTGCAAGAAATAGAAAAAATATAAAACAGAATAGAAATAAAAGAGAGGAGAGAAACATTACCTGCAGCCCACCTGGGCCACTTACCTGCTTACCAGAGCCGGCCCAGTTCCCCCAGCCGGCCCAGCCCACCTCCTCCTCCTTTGTCCTCTTCCTCCTCTGCCAGGAGGACGAGCAGAGGCGAGGCGTGGCGCTCGCCGACGCTGCCCCGGCCACCTCCTGCTT
>NC_041390.1:116808894-116809576 GCF_002162155.2 Triticum dicoccoides | reverse complement strand
TTCGCCTCTCCCTCTCGCTCACCGAATGCGCCGCCGCCGCCGATGAGCACCACCGCACCCACCGTCTCCCCCTCGACCCCTCGCTGTGCTTCCGAGCTCCGCCACAACCCCCTCCACCTCCTCGTTGAGCTACGGACCTCCCGGACGTGCTGCAACGCCGCCACCATCGCCGTTTCCGTCGCCGGCCACCGAAGTTCGCCACGGTCAATTCGCCACCTCCGCCGCCTCCCCGAGACCACCGAGCTGCTCATCGACCTCGCTGTGAGCTCCTCTTCCATTTCCCCTTCTCCCCGCGCTCGTTCCCGCACTCCAGCCGCCTTCTCACCGGAGCCGATTGCTCCTCGCCGCCGGTCATGGCGCTGCCGTGGCCAGGGTCACCCCAGCTAGCACCCGAGCACGTTACCGAGTTCGCCGCCCTCCCAGGAGCCCGTAGCGCCCACCAGCCCCTCCTCCCATGCACCATAGCGCCATCTCCGCTGTTGCCCGAGCTCCGGCCGCCGCCGCGAGCTCGACTCCGGCGAGTACAGCGCACCCCGTCCGCTCCTTCCTGCTCCGTTGGATGCGGAAGAGCACGGGCTACGCCCCGGTGGTCTCCGCGAGTCCAGCCGCCGCCTGTAGCTCAAGTCCGGCGAGCTCCCGCCGCAGTTTTGGTCGTCGCCGGCCGAACTCCGGCGAAGTCGAC
>NC_041390.1:116808188-116808828 GCF_002162155.2 Triticum dicoccoides | reverse complement strand
AAAGAAGGGCAAGCACCCTTTAAATTGCATTCTGTGAATCCAAAATGCCCTAAAAATAGTTTTGTGAATTTTGGCAAGAGTTATATATCAAACCAAAATTCTGGAATATTTTTAAGGAATTATTTGGTCTCTGAATTTAAATCAATAATCTATTTGAATTTGGGGATATATTCATAATATATAATGAATATATTTTCAAATGCTTTGAAATGTTTTATGTACTTTTGGAATAGTCCAGAGAGGTAACATAAAATATTTCAGAATGTTTTGGCACTGTATGAAATTATTTTGGAATTGAAAACAGTGGCAAAAGATATTAAATAAAACAAACAGAACAGGAAAAAAATAAAAAAAGAACAGAGCTTACCTGGCCTCACCGTGCAGCCCACCAGAGCCGGCCCAGCTCCCCCAGCCGGCCCAGCCCACCTCCTTCTCCTTTGTCCGCTTCCTCCTCTGCCAGGAGGACGAGCAGAGGCGAGGCGTGGCGCTCGCCGACGCTGCCCCGACCACCTCCTGCTTCCCCCCCCCCTAGCCACCTCCTGCTTCCTCCCTGGCCTCCCCAGCGATGCCCCGGATGACGCCACGCACCCCCTGCACCGCTCCCCTCTCCCCGTGCCCCTCTTCCCCCCCCTATTCGCCT
>NC_041390.1:116802861-116806287 GCF_002162155.2 Triticum dicoccoides | reverse complement strand
GGACTAGAGACTTGAGTGTTTAGGCAGGCCGTGGCCGACACCCACGTTGGGCTTCCGCTTGAAGGTTGCCGAGTACATGTCGTGTAAACGGCGGTAAGTGGTGAGAGCGTGTGTGAAGAAGTACACCCCTGCAGGGTTAACCTAATCTATTCGAATAGCCGTGTCCACGGAAAAGGACCTCTGGGTTGCTTATATCAGTTCATAGACAAGTGAAAGTGGATACTCTAAAATACGCAAGATAAGCGTGAGTGCTATGGATGGCGTTCTCGTAGGGAGACGGGAGCGGATCCATAGTGGTGTATTGATATGGTGAATATGTGGACTCGTGTGCGCCACCTCAAAAGAGTTACTCGCAGTCGTAGTTCAGGATAGCCACCAAGTCAAAGCTGGCTTGCTGCAGTTAAACCCCACCATCCCCTTTGTTGATAATGATGCATATGTAGATAGTTCTGATGTAAGTCTTGCTGGGTACATTTGTACTCACGTTTGCCTACTTTATGTTTTGCAGAGAGACTTCGGTCTCGCTAGTAGTTCCACGTGGGCTTCGACATTTAGCTTGATACCTCAGCTACGATCTTGTGCCCTCGGCAGGATCTGATAGATAGTCAGGCTTCTCGGCCTTTTTCATCTATAGATGTCTGTACCCAGACATGATAGCTTCCGCTTGTGCTTGGACTTGTATACTCTGAATGTTGGGTCATGAGACCTATGTTTGTAATATCTCGCTCCTCGGAGCCTAATGAATAAATACTTGATTTGTAGAGTCATGTTGTGATGCCATGTTGTATTTGCACATATCGAGCATATTGTGTGTATGTTATTGAAATGCTTGGTATGTGTGGGATATGACCATCTAGTTGTTTATCTTTAGTAGCCTCTCTTACCGGGAAATGTCTCCTAGTGTTTCCACTGAGCCATGGTAGCTTGCTACTGCTCCGGAACACTTAGGCTGGCCGGCATGTGTCCTTCTTCGTTCCTGTGTCTGTCCCTTCGGGGAAATGTCACGCGATGAATACCGGAGTCCTGTTAGCCCGCTACAGCCCGGTTCACCGGAGTCCTGCTAGCCCAGTGCTACAGCCTGGATTCACTCGCTGATGACCGACACGTTCGATGCTGGGTCATGGATGCCTGTCCCTGTAAGTTTGTGCCACTTTGGGTTTACGACTAGCCATGTCAGCCCGGGCTCCTTATCATATGGATGCTAGCGACACTGTCATATACGTGTGCCAAAAGGCGCAAACGGTCCCGGGTAAAGGTAAGGCGACACCCGTGGGAATACCGTGCGTGAGGCCGCAAAGTGATATGAAGTGTTACATGCTAGATCTATGTGGCATTGAGTCGGGGTCCTGACAGTTGACTAAGTTTCTTTTTTGAGAAACCTTGTGTACGCATGAACTTAGTAGGCCCACAAGTCAGCCTCCAAATCCATGGCAGACAACATAAAGCCCATTTGCTATTTTTTATAATTTGCAACCCATTTGCTAATTCTTAAGTAATTTATTATAGCCCATTTTCTGCCCAGGACCACGGTCAAAAAGTTCAACCTTATTTTTCATATTTCGGTGGAGTCTGAACAGTAGTAATCCCGAAATTATAAACATTTTTTTAAGAACATATTGATTTGCCAAAAAAATTGTTTTGTTTTTGTAAGCAAATAAGACGTGGGACAATTGAGTTGGTTTAAGGGAAAACCAGTGGTAAAAAAATCAGCGCTGGGTGGGAAAAAACAACAAAAATAAGGATGTAAATATGAAAAGGGAATTTTATGTGTTTTCAATATAATGATACGTGTATATGAACTAGTAAAACTATAGGTAGAGATTAGAAAATGGATGTAGGACATGCGTTTCAAGAGGATAATAGAACTGGGCTGTGTGTTTGATTCAGTAAAAAAACTGCCTGGGGATGTTGTAAGACAAAATATAACTAACGCTGGAGGGCCAAAGGCCAGTAGATGCCTGCTGGATCTTTGTGCCACGTTGTCTTCATGGGCTGGGCCTGTTAAAAACAAAACCAACCCTGGGCAGTCTACAGCGCAGTTGAAACTTGCTCGACCTGAAAAAACAATATACGTGCTCAATAAACGAGAGAATTCTGCAAGTACAGATTGATAACTAGGATGCAACACGGATATTGTTTTTTTATCGTGATAATAAGTGCATGCACTTGTTTCGAAAAGATTGGAGAACTGGGAATTTGAATGGCGGGTGCTTATGCTACCCATCAAATAAAAATCAGGTGCCTGAAAATTCGATTCGAAACAAATGATTCAGCTTTATATCCACGTTGACCCTCGGCATGATGGTTGGAAGCAAATGCAAGTTCATACCAAAAGATCGTTAACAACAATACCAACTTGTGGACGACAAGGTAGTACAACTACCAATACCAAACTAACTTATAATCTTTTTACTCCTGGCCCTAGTGTTCGTCTGGTAGAAAATCTTGCAGAGGACCAGCTCCCGCTCCTTCTCTTGCTCTAGGTCCCCGAGATGGTACTGGTGCATCACCCAGTTGGTCCTCTGCCGGTCGAAGTTCTTGTTGGTGTGCAGTACCAGAACCTTTTTTGTTGCCCGTCTGCCGGCCGTTGACCATCACCGGCAAGGTATTGCCGGTCTTGTGCCACATTGCGTGCATGCCGCACTCCGACTGTATCTTGCGACGCGTCCACGTGCCCCTTTTGAATGTCCTGGAATTGCGCTGGAAGAAATGCTTCCTTAGGCCACTCAGTGTGATACCTGCAGTATTGTGGAATACAGGTTTTAGTGTACCTAGTTCGCATTTTCATAACATCTTTGGTATGTTGTAGTCACTTGTTTCACTTTTTATTAACTGTCAAATTGTAATTGCTTCACGAGGTCGGCGTCCAAATAAAAAAAAGAGCTATAAACAAAGGAATATGTTTGTGCAAGTAGACGGCCGATCGGTGTCTTACCTAGAAGTTTCTCAGGTTGGGTGTAGCATATGTCGTGCTGGTTGTCGATGGTTGGTATGAACAAATTGATGAGAGACTGAAATCTTGTGCTGTGAGCACTCACTTTGGCCTCAAGGTGCTCGATCAGCTCCTGATCCGTGGGATCGAACTTGACGCAGCCGGCAGCATCGGCCAATCCTACTTCGACTTGCATTGGTAATTCCAGTTATATGGTACTCAATGTATGATCAATCGACTGTTTTAAGTGAATGATGAAAGACTTTGACATATAAGTGGTACTCCAAATCTGAAGTCCAGAATACCCAAACATGCCGCCGGGATTCTTGTGTCACCTAACGCGCAACGTGTTGTCACGTCAATTCAATGTGTGGACATGATGAATAATTTGACCGACGTATACTAGTATTGCTACTGTACAACTTACTAGTCGTATTTAGTGTCACAATTTATACATAGGTTTAACTAACAAGTACGCACTTGAAGCCTAACTG